>NC_092002.1:10681304-10828804 GCF_044704955.1 Pristiophorus japonicus
GGGTGGGAGAGCAGGAGCAATAGAAACTGATTGGAAGCCAGAAATATCACCTCACCAGCCGTGCAGACAGACAGATATGGTGACGATCTGGGTCTCAGCTTATTACTAACCGTATTTGTGATTATTATAGTATAAGAAGATAGGAACACAAGAAATAGGAGCAGGAGTCGGCCATTCGGCCCCTCGAGCCTGCTCCGCCATTCAATAAGATCATGGCTGATCTGATCTTCGCCTTAATTCCACTTCCCTGCCCGTTTCTATAACTCTTGACTCCCTTATCGCTCAAAAGTCTGTCTGTCTCCACCTTAAATATATTCAGTGATCCAGCCTCCACAGCTCTCTGGGGTAGAGAGTTACAAAGATTCACGACCCTCAGAGAAGAAATTCCTCTTCATTTCCATTTTAAATGGGCGACTCCTCCTATCCGGTTTCCGCCCCTGTCACAGTACCGAAGTGGCTCTCATCAAAGTCACAAATGACATCCTTTGTGACTGTGACAAAGGTAAACTCTCCCTCCTCGTCCTCCTGGACCTGTCTGCAGCCTTTGACACGGTTGACCACTCCATCCTCCTCCAACTCCTCTCCACCAACGTCCAGCTGGGTGGGACCGCACTCGCCTGGTTCCATTCTTATCCATCTCATCGTAGGCCGAGAATCACCTGCAACGTCTTCTCTTCCCGCCCCCGCATCGTTACCCCTGGTGTCCCCCAAGGACCTACCCTTGGCCCCCTCCTATTCCCCATCTACATGCTGCCCCTTGGCGACATCATCCGGAAACACAGAGTCAGTTTCCACATGTACGCAGCCGACACCCAGCTCTACCTCACCACCACTTCTCTCAACCTCTCCACGGTCTTTGAATTGTCAGACTGCTTGTCCCACATCCAGTTCTGGATGAGCAGAAATTTTCTCCAATTAAATATTGCGTTCCCTAGCGATTGACTCCATCCCTCTCCCGAGCATCTGTCTGAGGCTGAACCACACTGTTCTCAACCTTGGTGTCATATTTGACCCTGAAATGAGCTACCGGCCACATATCCACGGTATAACGAAGACCGCCTATTTCCACCTCCGTAACATCGCCCGTCTCCGCCCCTGCCTCAGCTCTTCTGCTGCTGAAACCCTCATCCGTGCCTTTGTTGCCTCCGGACTTGGCAACTCCTGGCTGGCCTGTCACATTCTACACTACATAAACTTGAGGTGATCCAAAACTCGGCAGCCCGTGTCCTAACTCGCACCGAGTCCCGCTCACCCATCAGCCCCTGTGCTCGCTGACCTACATTGGCTCCCAGTTAAACAACGCCTCGATTTCAAAATTTTCATCCTTGTTTACAAATCCCTCCATGGCCCTTGCCCCTTCCCTATCCCTGTAATCCCCTCCAGCCCCACAACACCCCTCCCCCCGCGCCCCGAGATGTCTGCGCTCCTCTAATTCTGCCCTCTTGAGCATCCCTGATTATAATCGCTCAACCATCGGTGGCCTTGCCTTCTGTTGCCTGGGCCCCAAGCTCTGGAACTCCCTGCCTAAACCTCTCCGCCTCTCTACCTCTCTTTCCTCCTTGAAGACGCTCCTTAAAACCGACCTCTTTGACCCAGCTTTTGGTCGCCTGCGCTAATTTCTTCTTATGTGGCTCGGTGTCAAACTTATCGGTTTTGTCTTATAACACCGCTGTGAAGTGCCTTAGGACATTGAATTCAAAATGAGCTTGAACCCTCTCACCCCCCCCTCCCCAACCTCAAAGGCCTCTCCCCATACATCTGCGTCTCATTCGTCTTCATAACGTGATTGGCAAAAGAACCAAAGGCAATGTGAGAAAAAAACCTTTTTCACGCAGCGAGTGGTTAGGATCTGGAACGCGTTGCCTGAGAGGGTGGTGGAGGCAGACTCAATCGCGGCTTTCAAAAGGGAGTTGGATAAGTAGCTGAAGGAAAACGAATATGCAGGGCTGCGGGGAAAGGGCGAGGGAGGGGACCAGCTAAGAGTTGGCACAGGCTCAAGGGGCCGAATGGCCTCCTTCCATTCGCTGATTCTATATTCTTTCCCATACCAGCCTTCATTGCGGCATTTCAGCGATTGGAAAACTTGGGGGTATTTCATTCCTATGGGCTCACACTCGGCTAGGGGTTGTTAATGCCCCAAACCCATTTCACGAAAGACCCTTGTATATTTTTCGTTTCGAGGATGACTTGCTTCCACGCCAAAAAGGGATGAGTTCCCAGGTGTTTCAATGAAGGACCTAATATTCCGGATCCCGAACTACATCCTGAAGGGTGGGAGATGCCTGTGGGTGGATTTTTTTAACGTGGGGTGACCGTTGCACACCAGCCACCACACGGGGCTTGACAGAGCGAGGTCTCGGTCCAGTGGCAAGGGTTAACCAGGACGACTGGAGACCAGCTCTGCTGCACGGGCCTAGTGAGCAAACATATCGCACAGTGTGGGCTGGGCCCGTGCTGCCCCTGGGCTCCTGGCCCCGAACTCACGCCTCTCCCGGGCCCCGATCGCGTCGCTCCACGATCTCTTGCCGCTCCTTCGCCCCGATCTCGCTGCTCCTGCTGTATCTGCCCGCGCTCCAAACACCAACCTGGGTTTATGGTGACGTCCAATCTGGTCATCCTTCTCCAAGTCACCTCCCTCCTGCACTAGCTCCACTGCTCCCTGAAGTGGTACGCCTGCACACTACTCCTGGGCTTCCACGCTTATATATCAGTGGACAAGTGAGTCGCGGATTGGACTCCGATCGAACCCAGGTCCCAGAGGTGTTGGAACAATAACAAAACACTGTGGTCGCTGGGAGCCTGAAATAGAATCAGGAAATGCTCAGCAGGTCAGGCAGCTGAAAGTGCAACGTTCAACAGCACCCCATAGAGTCAGTTTAAAGTTAGATTAAAGTCAACTTGTGACATGGTCATTCTTATATTTGGGATTAATTGAACAACAACAACAACCTGTATTTATATGGCACCTTTGAACGTCGTAAAACGTTCCAAGGCGCTTCACAGGAGACAAAAATTTGACACCGAGCCGCATAAGTAGAAATTAGCGTAGGTGACCAAAAGCTTGGTCAAAGAGGTCGGTTTTAAGGAGCGTCCTGAAGGAGGAGAGAGAGGTAGAGAGGTGGAGAGGTTTAGGGAGGGAGTTCCAGAGCTTTGGGGCCCAGGCAACAGTAGGCACGGTCACCGATGGTTGAGCGATTATAATCAGGGACTGCTCAGGAGGGCAGAATTAGAGGAGCGCAGACATCTCGGGGAGTTGTGGGGCTGGAGGAGATTACAGAGATAGGGAGGGGGCGAGGGCCATGGAGGGATTTGAAAACAAGGATGAGAATTTTCAAATTGTGTCGTTGCTTAACCGGGAGCCAATGTAGGTCAGCGAACACAGGGGGTGATGGATGAGCGGGACTCGGTGCGAGTTAGGACACGGGTCAGCGAGCACAGGGGGTGATGGGTGAGAGGGACTCAGTGCGAGTTAGGACACGGGGCAGCGAGCACAGGGAGTGATGGGTGAGTGGGACTCGGTGCGAGTTAGGACACGGGGCAGCGAGCACAGGGGGTGATGGGTGAGCGGGACTCGGTGTGGGTTAGGACACGGGGCAGCGAGCACAGGGGGTGATGGGTGAGCGGGACTCGGTGCCAGTTAGGACACGGGGCAGCGAGCACAGGGAGTGATGAGTGAGTGGGACTTGCCGTGAGTTAGGACACGGGGAGCTAAGATTTGGATGAGCTGAAGTTTATATAGGGTGGAATGTGGGAGGCCAGCCAGGGAATTCACAGAGCTTAGAAATGAAGAACAGACTGAACTATAACCAAAACACCAAGGGGTGATGAAAGGGAAGATCTGTCAGTGCAAATGATGAGTGTCAAACTTCTGAGAAAAAGACAACTGAAGATTCAAATTAATTTGTTTTTCCATTAAAAATCTGTTTTGATTTCGGCTTTTGTTGATTCCGGTGAAGAAATTGGTTTCCCCTCCTTCTGAAATAAAAACAAATGTGGCTTCCATTTTGGAGCCACTGCATCACATTGGGGCCTAAAAATGCGTGCTTGGTTGCTATGGCTCCTCGAGCCTCAGTCATTGCAATAAGAACATAAGAAATAGGAGCAGGAGTAGGCCATACGGTCCCTCGAGCCTGCTCCGCCATTCAATAAGATCATGACTGATCTGATCATGGACTCAGCTCCACTTCCCCGCCCGCTCCTCATAACTCCTTATCGTTTAAGAAACTGTCTATTTCTATCTTAAATTTATTCAATGTCCCGGCTTCCACAGCTCTCTGAGGCAGTGTAATATATGCTCCTGGAGCCATTGCATTGTGAGTGGTTTAGCCAGTCACGTGATGTTCACAAGACTCAACAAAACCCCAGTTAATTGAGTTCAGGTTCCCCACAATGAGACATGCAGCTGTGAGCCTGGTGGAAGAAGTGGTCATGTTCAGTATTCATTGCTGAACCATTGCTAATAAACCAGCTTGTCCTTTACAGCAAATGTGTAGCCTTTATTGCAAGTGGGATAGAGTATAAAAGCAGAGAAGCCTTGCTACAACTGTACAGGATATTGGTGAGGCCACACCTGGAGTACTGCGTACAGTTTTGGTCTCCGTATTTAAGGAAGGATATACTTGCATTAAAGGCTGTTCAGAGAAAGTTCACGAGGTTGATTCCGGTGATGAGGGGGTTGACTTATGAAGATAGGTTGAACAGGTTGGGCCTATACACATTGGAGTTCAGAAGAATGAGAGGTGATCTTATCGAAACTTATAAGATAATGAGGGGGCTCGACAAGGTGGATGCAGAGAGGATGTTTCCCCTCATAAGGGACATAGTCTTAGAATAAGGGGCTGCCCATTTAAAACTGAGATGAGGAGAAATTTCTTCTCTCAGAGGGTTATAAATCTGTGGAATTCTCTGCCCCAGAGAGCTGGAGGAGGCTGGGTCATTGAATATATTTAAGGCGGCGATAGAGAGATTTTTGAGTGATAAGGGAGTAAAGGGTTATGGGGAGCAGGCGGGGAAGTGGAGCTGAGTCCATGATCAGATCAGCCATGATCTTATTGAGTGGCGGAGCAGGCTCGAGGGGCCAACTGGCCTAATCCTGCTCCTATTTCTTATGTTCTTATGTAGCTATGGATTCTTAAGCAAAGAACACGGAGCAAATACACCACAGCAATCACCGCCACTCCCTCTGCACAAATAGAAGACAGAATATCCCTGTTCACACTCTCCGAATCATTTTATTTTCGGTTCCCAATACAGACCAACTTTAGCCATCTGCGTTTCAGTGTTTTCCGACAGTGAGAGTTCACTGGTAGAAAAAGGCTAGTGCAATACTGGCCTTTATATCTAGAGGACGAGACTACAAGGGGGTAGAAGTTATGCTGCAGCTGTACAAAGCCCTGGTTAGACCCCACCTGGAGCACTGTGAGCAGTTCTGGGCACCACAACTTAGGGAGGATATATTGGCCTTGGAGGGAGTGCAGTGTGGGTTTACCAGAATGATACCCGGACTGCAAGGGTTAAGTTACGAGGAGAGATTACACAAACTAGGGTTGTATTCCCTGGAATTTAGAAGGTTAAGGGGTGACCTGATCGAAGTTTTCAGGATATTAAGGGGAATGGATAGGGTAGATAGAGAGAAACTATGTCCGCTGGTTGGGGAGTCTAGGACTAGGGGCACAGTCTGAAAATTAGAGCCAGACCTTTCAGGAGTGAAATTAGGAAACACTTCTACACACAAAGGGCGGTAGAAGTTTGGAACTCTCTTCCGCAAACGGCAATTCATGCTCGATCAATTGTTAATTTTAAATCGGAGATTGATAGCTTTTCGTTAACCAAAGGTATTAAGGGATATGGGCCAAAGGCAGGTATATGGAGTTAGGTCGCAGATCAGTCATGATCTCATTGAATGGCAGAACAGGCTCGAGGGGCTGAATGGCCTCCTCCTGTTCCGATGTTGCTAATTGTAATGTATGCACCAGTGAGGATGCTCACAGGTTTGTAGAGCTGTTGAGTTGGGAGTGGCTTAGCCAGTCACGTGATCTTCACAAGACTCAATAAAACCCCGGCCAGTTGGGTTCGGGGGATCCACAATGGGGCAGGTGGCTGTGAGCCTGGTGGAAGTGTAGTGTGATTGTTAAACCTTTTGCGAACAAACCAACTAGTTCTTAATCGCAACGTGTTGCTCTGAATTCTTCAGCAAAGAACCCACCAATCAAATACATCGCACTAATCAGCAAGGAATCCTGGGCTGCTCTACAAGTCACTACAGCAAGGCAGTTTGAGAATGGGATTTGACGGATTCACAACTCCAAATATACGCAGTATGTCACTGTAGGAATAAAAGTTTGGTATCTATCTTGCTGATCTCCCCATGCCCTAACCTTTGCCCTGAGCAGTGGACTTCATTACTGCCGCCGAGGATCATGGGAAGGCCAATGCTGCAGCCAACGTCCGGTCAATGGCGGAGTCATGGTGAGGGGGATATGAAGGTGCCGGTAATTTAGTGTTGGAGAAATTTTGGTATTGCACCAAACTCTTCGTAAGATTTAGGTCTATTTTAAAATTCATGTAATTCATCACATTTATTTGGACAGGATTGGTTAAACACAAGTATGGCAATACTTACTATTCCTTAAGTCTGTTTAAGTTTTTGATGGGCAGTCAAGCACATAATCATTCAAATGCAGTCAGTGAGCAATATTCGAAGTGAGGCTGTGCTCCCAGTTTCCGCGTGATCTTTCAACAGCCCTGGAGCGTGCTGTAGCGAGAGAGAGCACGGAGAGGTTTAAAAAAAAACGGCATTCATATAGCGCCTCTCGCGACCACTGGACGTCTCAAAGCACTTTACAGCCAATGAAGTACCTTTTTTGGAGAGCAGTCCCTGTTGTAATGTGGGAAACGCGACAGCCGATTTGCGCACAGCAAGCTCCCAAAAACAGCACTGCAATAATGATTCCGATAACCGGGTTTTTTTTGTTATGTTGATTGAGAGATAAACATATTGTCCAAGGAATTAGGGCGTAATGTACGCACCATAGTTGTAGAGCTGTTGAGTCTAGAGGAGTCCGTGTTCCACGTTTTTATTGAATATGTGAGGTTGCAGCCCCTCTTCCAATATTTAAAGGGGCTGCTCCTCAAATTCTGGTTGCACTTCAGTCCCACGCTCCTGATCTTTGGGCACCCTGTGCGGAGGGGAGCGAGCAGGTCGGAAGGCCTCCTCGTAGGACTGCTCCTAGGCCTGGCCAAGGGGGCCATCAGGCGGTCCAGGCAGCGGGCGGTCAAGGGGGTCGTTCAGCCCGACTGCCTGCCTCTCTTCTGCGGTTACATCCGAGCCAGGGTATCCCTGGAGATGGAGCACGCAGTGTCCACCGGTACGCTCACGGCCTTCCGCGAAAGGTGGGCGCCGGAGGGACTGGAGTGCATCGTCACCCCTGGTAACCAAATTTTAATTTGAAACATGTCCAAAGTTTAATTTGTTTAAGTTGTTGATTTTAGTATCCCCCCCCCCCCTTTTAACCAGGGGCACTTATATAATTTGTGTTTCTAGTGCCCTCAAAAAACAAAACAAAAAAAACAAGGGGGCACTTGAAATGTATTAATCAGGGGGCACTTGATTACTGATACAGCTCAAAATAGTTGTAGAGCTGTTGAGTTGTGTCATGTATTCAACCAGCATTGTAACCCATGTATAATCTGACCTAAGTTGTACATTGTGAGAACAATGACCACTAGGTGGGAGACACTCCTAACCTGGGCCTTCAGGTATAAAAGGGGAAGCTCCACCCACCTTCATCACTTGGAGTGCTAAGGAATAAAGGACAGGTCACAGACTGACCTTCTCTCAAGCATGGGCCTCGTGTGCATTTATACTGCATAGTAAGGACCTATCAAGTTGGGAGTGGCTCATCCAGTCACGTGATGTTCACAAGACTCAATAAAACCCCAGCCAGTTGGGTTCGGGGGATCCACGATGGGGCAGGTGGTTGTGAACCTGGTGGATGATCTGGTAATGTGTAATGTGATTGTTAAACCCTTTTGCTAATAAACCAATTAGTTCTTGATAGCAATGTGTTGCTATGAATTCTTAAGCAAAGAACCCATGAAGCAAATACAGTACAAATGGGAATTAGAGAGCTTAGTGACCTAGGCAACAGAAAGCATCGATGTTTGAGTGATTATAATCAGGGACGCACAAGAGGCCAAAATGAGAGGAGCGCAGACATCTCGGGGGTGTTGTGGAGCTGGAGGAGATTACAGGGATAGGGAGGGGCGAGGCCCTGGAGGGATTTGTAAACAAGGATGAGAATTTTGAAATCGAGACGTTGCTTAACCAGGAGCCAATGTACGTCAGCGAGCACAGGGGGTGATGGGTGAGCGGGACTTGGTCAGAGTTAGGACACCTATAAAAAATTGTAAAAGCAACTAAAATGCTTCACAAAAAGCTTCTTGGCTGTCAGAAGTAGTCCAGCGTACATGCCATTGACATGCAGCGGGACGCAGATGTGTGACTCAAGGAACACCCAAAAGGGACAGGTACAGGATTGCCCGTTCCTGGTGAGGTGTGGTCCACTGACGGAGAGTGTTGGCCATGAAATTGGGGGCCTGCAGCTCCTAATGGGCCTACTTCTTCCAGTTACTGCAACCAAGTCCGGGAGTGCTCATCCATGCCTTTGTTACCTCTAGACTTGACTATTCCAACACACTCCTGGCTGGCCTCCCACATTCTACCCTACGTAAATTAGAGGTGATCCAAAACTCGGCTGCCCCGTGTCCTAACTCGCACCGAGTCCCGCTCACCCATCACCCCCCTGTGCTCGCTTCCCCGTGTCCTAACTCGCACCGAGTCCCGCTCACCCATCACCCCCCTGTGCTCGCTGCCCCGTGTCCTAACTCGCACCGAGTCCCGCTCACCCATCACCCCCTGTGCTCGCTGCCCCGTGTCCTAACTCGCACCGAGACCCGCTCACCCATCACCCCCCTGTGCTCGCTGCCCCGTGTCCTAACTCGCACCGAGTCCCGCTCACCCATCACCCCCTGTGCTCGCTGCCCCGTGTCCTAACTCGCACCGTGTCCCGCTCACCCATCACCCCCCTGTGCTCGCTGACCTACATTGGCTCCCGGTTAAGCAACGCCTCGATTTCAAAATTCCCATCCTTGTTTACAAATCCCTCCATGGCCCTCGCCTCTCCCTATCTCTGTAATCTCCTCCAGCCCCACAACCCCCACCCCGCCCCCGAGATGTCTGCGCTCCTCCAATTCTGCCCTCTTGAGCATCCCTGATTATAATCGCTCAACCATTGGTGGCCGTGCCTTCAGCTTCCTGGGCCCTAAGTTCCAGAATTCCTTCCCTGAACCCCTCCGCCTCTCTACCTCTCTTTCCTCCTTTAAGACGCTCCTTAAAACCTACCTCTTTGACCAAGCTTTTGGTCACCTGCCGTAATTTCTCCTTATGTGGCTCGGTGTCAAATTTCTATTCTTATAACTCTCCTGTGAAGCGACTTGGGCCTTTCTGGTCACTTGCTGTACCTGCATACTATCCTTTTATGTTTCATGCACCAGGACCCCCCAGGTCCCGCTGTACTGCAGCACTTTTCGACTTCACTGGGCATCAGAGCCTTCTGTGAATGCGGAACATGCAACGTCCGTGCAGCCACAGTCTTAGATTAAGTAAACACCATGAGTCACCTGAAGAAATGAGGGAGATCTGTGAATCCCAACACCTACAGTCTCAGAATAAGGGGTAGGACTGAGATGAGGAGGAATTTCTTCACTCAGAGGGCGGTGAACCTTTGGAATTCCCGACCCCAAAGGACTGTGAGGGCTCAGCCGTTGAGATCGATAGATTTTTGGACACTAGAATCAAGGAATGGTTACAGCACAGAAGGAGGCCATTCGGCCCGTCGAGCCTGTGCCGGCTCTCTGCAAGAGCACTTCAGCCAGTCCCACTCCCCCCGCCCTTTCCCCGTAGCCCTGCAAGATGTTGTTCCTTCAGGTACTTATCCAACTCCCTTTTTAAAGCAGTGATTGAGCCTGCCACCGTTTCAGGCAGCGCATTAAGTGATATAGGGGATAGTGCAGGGAAGGTGGAGTTGAGGTTGAAGATTAGCAGGCTCGAGGGGCCGCCTCCTGCTCCCATTTCTTATGTTGTTATGAGGTGGAAAGTGCACTCATTGCCAATGCGGGATTTGCTAGGGGAAGTTTCTTTTGGGATCGATTAAAAAATGTGCTTGGGATATTCCAATGGAAGACATGTAGAGTGATTCATTTCCTGAGCTGGTTTGTTCTGGTGATGTGTTTCCATTGGGCAACCTCCTGTCCTTCATTCATTACAAAGGTTTTGTTGGTACATGTGTAAGGGCTGATTTGTTGTCATCTATAAGTTATTAAAAATCTTGCCTCTGCATGCACTTCTGTCTACAAATTCTCACTTGTCACTTTTTCTGCCACAACTTTGTGTCAACTTTTGCCATTGTAAACCCTGTGTCCACATTTAATGGAAATTTCCTAGGTAAACATGTCACACTAATTACACTCTTCCTCCAGAGGTGGCGCTGTAGCTCTTTAGTATCACATCTCCCAGGTCCTCAGCCTGTACTACAACCGAGCTCTTATGCTGCAACCAACTCCACCTCTCTGACTCCCAAGTCTCAAGTTTTACTATTTAATTATAAAAGTATATATATATATATAAAAAAATCAAAGTTCTTTCTGTAATCGGTTTCAATGGAGTGGTCGTGACGGCTTTCGAGTCGCCAGGTTGCTTTTTAGAAACGATCCCGGTTTGCACACGCGCTTTGGGTGGAATTGATTCTTTTATATCCGTTCCTGGGATGTGGGCGTCGCTGGCAAGGCCGGCATTTATTGCCCGTCCCAAACTGCCCCTTGAGAAGATTGTGGTGAGCCGCCTTCTTGAACCGCTGCAGTCCCGTGTGGTGAAGGTGCTCCCACAGTGCTGTTAGGGAGGGAGTTCCAGGATTGTGACCCAGCGACGATGAAGGAACGGCCGATATATTTCCAAGTCGGGATGGTGTGTGACTGGGAGGGGAACGTGGAGGTGGTGGTGTTCCCATGCGCCTGCTGCCCTTGTCCTTCTGGGGGGTAGAGGTCGCGGGTTTGGGAGGTGCTGCCGAAGAAGCCTTGGCGAGTTGCTGCAGTGCATCTTGTAGACGGTGCACACTGCAGCCAGGGGGCGCCGGTGGTGGAGGGAGTGAGTGTTGAAGGTGGTGGGTAGCGTGCCGATCAAACGGGCTGCTTTGTCCTGGATGGTGTTGAGCTTCTCGAGTGTTGTTGGAGCTGCACTCATCCAGGCAAGTGGAGAGTGTTCCATCACACTCCGGACTTGTGCCTTGTAGATGGTGGAAAGGCTTTGGGGAGTCAGGAGGTGAGACACTCGCCGCAGAATACCCAGCCTCTGACCCGCTCTTGTTGCCACAGTATTTATGTGGCTGGTCCAGTTAAGTTTCTGGTCACTGGTGACCCTCCCCAGGATGTTGATGGTGGGAGATTCGGCGATGGGAATGCCTTTGAATGTCAAGGGGCGGTGGTTAGACTCTCGCTTGTTGGAGATGGTACTCAGTGCAGCCATGGTGGTGTGAATGTTTATTGTGAACGTGAATTGATTCCACAACTCAATAGTTTACTGAAAAACCCACTCAGCTTGCTTTGCGAATCCTTCCCCAGAAATGTACTTCCAGCCCCGTCCAGTGTGGTACTGAGCCAAACTGACCAATGAGGTTCCACGCCTCCATCCTTTGTGCTCAAGTAGCTCATCATCATATCACCATCAGCAGAGGCAGTCCCTCGGAATCCACTCTAGAAGTGAGTTCTCAGCTGACTGAACAGTCCAATACAGGAATTACAGCCTCTGTCACAGGTGGGACAGACAGTGGTTGAGGGGAAGGGGAGGGTGGGGCTGGTTTGCCGCACGCTCCTTCCGCTGCCTGCGCTTGGTTTCTGCACGCTCTCGGCGACGAGACTCAAGGTGCTCAGCGCCCTCCCGGATGCACTTCCTCCACTTAGGGCGGTCTTTGGCCAGGGACTCCCAGGTGTCGTTTGGGGATGTTGCACTTTATCAGAGCGGATTTGAGGGTGTCCTTGAAACGTTTCCTCTGCCCACCTGGGGCTCACTTGCCGTGTAGGAGTTCCAAGTACAGCGCTTGCTTTGGGAGTCTTGTGTCGGGCATGCGGACAATGTGGCCCGCCCAACGGAGCTGGTCGAGTGTGGTCAGTGCTTCGATGCTGGGGATGTTGGCCTGAGCGAGGACGCTAACGTTGGTATATCTATCCTCCCAGGGAATTTGCAGGATCTTGCGGAGCCATCGTTGGTGGTATTTCTCCAGCGATTTGAGGTGTCGACTGTATATGCTCCACGTCTCTGAGTCATACCAGGAAACTCAGGTAGCTGGGACAGCAATGGGCATCACAATTAGCCTCAGTACCCCTGAGTTAGAGACCTGGGGGGAGGAACAGTAGCATAGTGGTTATGTCACTAGACTAGTAATTCTAGAGGCTTAGACTAATTATCCAGAGTTCAAATGGCAGCTGGGGAATTTAAATTCAGTTAATTAAATTTTTAAAATCAGGAATAAAAAGCTAGTATCGGTAAATTTGCTGACGATATAAAGATGGGAGGAAAAGCAATGTGTGAGGAGGACACAAAAAATCTGTAAAAGGACATAGACAGACTAAATGAGTGGGCAAAAATTTGGCAGATGGAATAATAATGTTGGAAAGTGTGAGGTCATGTACTTTGGCGTAAAAATCCAAGAGCAAGTTATTATTTAAATGGAGAAAGATTGCAAAGTGCTGCAGTACAGCCGGACCTGGGGGTACTTGTGCATGAAACACAAAAGGTTAGTATGCAGGTACAGCAAGTGATCAGGAAGACCAATGGAATCTTGGTCTTTATTGCAAAGGGGATGGAGTATAGAAGCAGGGAAGTCTTGCTACAGTTATTCAGGGTATTGGTGAGGCCACACCTGGAATACTGCGTGCAGTTTTGGTTTCCATATTTACGAAAGGATATACTTGCTTTGGAGGCAGTTCAGAGAAGGTTCACTCGGTTGATTCCGGAGATGAGGATGTTGACTTATAAGGAAAGGTTGAGTAGGTTGGGCCTCTACTCATTGGAATTCAGAAGAATGAGAGGTGATCTTATCGAAACGTATAAGATTATGAGGGGGCTTGACAAGGTGGATGCAGAGAGGATATTTCCACTGATGGGGGAGACTAGAACTAGAGGGCATAATCTTAGAATAAGGGGCCGTCCATTTAAAACTGAGATGAGGAGGAATTTCTTCTCTCAGAGGGTTGTAAATCTGTGGAATTCGCTGCCTCAGTGGAAGCTGGGTCATTGAATAAATTTAAGACAGAAATAGACAGATTCTTAAACGATAGGGGGGATAAGGGATTATGGGGAGCGGGCAGGGAAGTGGAGCTGAGTCCATGATCAAATCAGCCATGATTGTTTTAAATGGCGGAGCAGGCTTGGCCGTA
Source organism: Pristiophorus japonicus (assembly GCF_044704955.1). Classification (NCBI taxonomy): domain Eukaryota; kingdom Metazoa; phylum Chordata; class Chondrichthyes; family Pristiophoridae; genus Pristiophorus; species Pristiophorus japonicus. The sequence goes on from NC_092002.1 coordinate 10,694,796, forward strand.
TGGCCTACTCCTGCTCCTTTTTTTTTGTGTTCTTATGTGTGACCATGAAACTACCGATTGTCATAAAAACCCATCTGGTTCACTCTTGTCCTCATTGAAATCATGTTTGACAAATTTAAAAACTAAAATAGTTGAGGATCTAGCACCGATCCCTGCAGCACCCCACTAGTCACTCTTTGCCAACTGGAAAATGACCCATTTATCCCGACTCTCTGTTTTCTGTTAGTTAACCAATCCTCTATCTAGGCTAATATATTACCCCCAACCCCATGAGCTTTTATCTTGTGCAGTAACCTTTCATATGGCACCTTATCAAATGTCTTCTGGAAATCCAAATACACCACATCCACTGGCTCCCCCTTTATTTACCCTGCTCGTTACATCCTCAAAGATTTGTTGGAGTTCTTTGAGAATGCAACGAGCAAGGTGAACCAGTAGCTATCACGTATTTGGATTTCCAGGATTCGATAAGGTCCCACATAAAAGGTTATTGCACAAGATAAAAGCTCAGGGAAGGAAATCTGCCACCCTTACCCGGTCTGGGCCTACATGTGACTCCAGACCCACAGCAATGTGGTTGACTCTTAACTGCCCTCTGAAATGGCAGCCCACCACCACCTTCTCAAGGGGCAATTAGGGATGGGCAATAAATGCCGGCCTTGCCAGCGACGCCCACATCCCGAGACCGAATAAAAATAAATAAATAAATGGGATCGCCATTCCTGATAATTGTCCGCAGACGTGTCTTACTGGAAAGAGAATATGTGGAGTTCAATTCAGGCTCAGTTGTGGTGTTCTTCATGGTTGAATAGCTTGCCAACACTCACTGAGATCTGCTGCCTGGGTGGGTTTCCCGGTTGAGGGTATTATTGAGTGCATGGCTATCGTCATATACAGCTCCACCTTGAATGCCAATCCCTCCCATGAAGAGCGAGGAGTTTTGCCTCTTGTACTTGCAGCCAGCTTCTGACGAGAGGCATGGAGAGCAGCGGCCTGGGAGCAGCGTGGAGACATGCCACCTCAGGGAGCAGCGCGAGCTGGTGCAGGAGGGCGACGGCAGCGAAGGGTGACGTCAGTAAGGTCCAGGTCGGTGATTGGAGCGCGGGCAGATACAGCAGGAGCGGCGAGAGACTGTGGAGGGACGTGATCGGGGCCCGGGAGAGGCGAGAGTTCGGGGCCAGGGTCCCAGGGGCAGCACGGGACCAGCCCACACTGTGCGATATGTGCGCGCACTGGGTCCGTGCAGCAGAGCTGGTCTCCAGTTGTCCTGGTTAACCCTTGCCACTGGACCAAGACCTAGCTCTGTCAAGCCCCGTGTGGTGGCTGGTGTGCAACGGCCACCCCACGTTAAAAAAATCCACGCACAGGCATCTTCCACCCTTCGGGATGTAGTTCAGGATCCGGAATATTAGGTCCTTCATTGGAACACATGTGAACTTATCCTTTTTGGCGTGGAAGCAAGTCATCCTCGTTTCGAGGGACTGCCTATGATGATAATGAGAGGCGTTAGTTGACTTCCAGCCTCTTGCGGTGTATTGCTCTGGAGCAGTGTGTCTGTAGCTCTTTCTCTCCTCCCTCGCAAGGTGCTGATATCAGTAGGCCTGCTCCTCCTCCCCTGGAGACGCAGTGTCTCCCTGGTTGCAGGCAGGCAGGCAGACAGCAATTGCCGCTCCTTCCTCCACAGGCTCAACTCCCACACAACAGCTTTACAACTATTTTGGTAGAATAATAATCAATTGCCCCGTGACGAAAGGGGCGCTAAAACCGACAAATTAACCAAATTAACTTTTTTTTTACCAGAGACGGAAATCAAATTAAAATTTGGTTGCTCGGGGGATGATGCTGCACTCCAGTCCCTCCGGTGCCCACCTCCCTCAGAAGGCCGCGAGCATGCAGTGCGTCTGCTGTATTTTCAGGAGTTGCACTTCCAGCCCATCGCCATCAACCCAAGCGGCAGTGCTTATAGCAGGACAGCGTGAAATCAGCAGGAAGATCACTTGACGGTGTCAACTGTGGCTTAATTGGTCGCACACTCGTTCCTGAGTCAGAAGGATGTGGGTTCAAGCTCTGCTCCAGAGACATGAGTACAAAAATCTAGGCTGACACTCCAGTTGTTACGTATGCTCACAGGTTTGTAGAGTTGGGTGTGGCTTAGCCAGTCACGTGATCTTCACAGGACTCAATAAAACCCCGGCCAGTTGGGTTAGGGGGATCCACGATGGGGCAGGTGGTTGTGAGCCTGGTGGATGAACTGGTAATGTGTAGTGCGATTGTTAAACCTTTTGCTAATAAGCCAACTAGTTCTTAACAGCAACGTGTTGCTATGAATTCTTCAGCAAAGAACCCATGAAGCAAATACATTACAGCAGTGGAGTGCTGCACTGCCGGAGGTGCCGTCTTTCGGATGAGACGTTAAACCGAGGCCCCGTCTGCTCTCTCAGGTGGATGTAAAAGATCCCGCGGCACTATTTTGAAGAAGAGCAGGGGGAGTTCTCCCCGGTGTCCTGGGGCCAATATTTATCCCTCAATCAACATAACACAAACAGATTATCTGCTCATTATCGCATTGCTGTTTGTGGGAGCTTGCTGTGCACGATTTGGCCGTTGCACTGCCTACATTACAAGAGTGACTACGCTGCAAAATATTGTCAAGCGCTTTGGACCGTTGTGAGAGGCGCTATACAAATGCAAGTCCTTCCTTTGTAGGGTAGATGCAGGGAGGATGTTTCCCCCCTGGGCTGGGGAGTCGAGAACCAGGGGGGGTCACACAGTCTCAGAATAAGGGGTCGGCCATATAGGACTGAGATGAGGAGAAATTTCTTCGCTCAGAGGGTGGTGAATCTTTGGAATTCTCTGCCCCAGAGGGCTGTGGAGGCTCAGTCGTTGAGTATATTCAAGACAGGGATCGATAGATTTTTGGATAGTGAGGGAATCGAGAGATATGAGAGCCGGGCGGGAAAGTGGAGTTGAGGTCGAACATCAGCCATGACCTCACTGAATGGCGAAAAAAAAAGAGGTGAGAAACAAAGAGAGGTGAAAGATTGCTGAAAGGCAGAAATGTTGCAAAACACGTTATTTGCAAAGTTCACTGTGTGGTTGTATATTTTTTTTTTTTACTGCGCAGTCATATTTCCCTTGTGGTTGGTCCAAGATATTTGCTCAAATTTGGCTCCGAGCGCTGACATGGGAAACCACAGATGCTGGAAACTGTCACCGTCACCATCAACTCGAAGCTCAGGCACTTGGTAACCGCTAGTTCCTTTGCGCAGCAGCATTGTAACAGGGCGCGGGACCGGGGGGGGGGGAGGGGGTGGGGGGGTGGGGGGGGGAGGGGTAGCAGATGTCTCGTTCGGGGGGGGGGGGGGCGGTGGAAGAAAGACTTGCATTTATATAGCGCCTTTCCCGACCACCGGACGTCTCAAAGTGCTTTACAGCCAATGAAGTGCTTTTTGGGAGTGTAGCCACTGTTATTTTTGCAGCTTGTGACTTTGTACACCGCAAGTTTAGAAGAACATTTGTGTACCGCGCACGACTGAGGTTAGCATCGGAAGACGCTTACTTGGCACTCGGTTCCGGTTAGCCGCCGCTCAGTGGGTAACCACTCTCACCTCTCACTCAGCAGGTCAGCAGTTCAGATCCCACGTCCAGGGACTTGAGCACAAGACAATCCAGGCCGACACTCCCAGCGCAGTGCTGAGGGAGCGCCACACTGCCGGAGGTGCCGTCTTCCGGATGAGACCTTAAACCGAGGCCCCGTCTGCTCTCTCAGGCGGACGGAAAAGATCCCACGGCCACTATTTCGAAGAAGAGCAGTGTTCCTGGGGCCAATATTTATCCCTGAACCGACATCGCTGAAATGATCTGGGCATTATCGCAATGCTCTTTGCGGGAGCTTGCTGTGCACAAACTGGCTGCCGCGTTTACAACAGAGACTACACTTCGAACATACTTCAATGGCTGTAAAGGGCTTTGGGATTCGTGAATGGTGTTGTACAAACAACAACAACCACTTGTATTTGTATGGCGCCTTTAACGTAGTGAAACGTCCCAAGGTGCTTCACTACAGTATTATGCGATAAAAAATTTGACCCCGAGCCGCATAAGGAGAAATTTAGGGCAGGTGCTTGGTCAAAGAGGTAGGTTTTAAGGAGCGTCCTGAAGGAGGAGAGAGAGGTAGAGAGGTTTAGGGAGGGAGTTCCAGAGCTTGGGGCCCAGGCAACAGAAGGCACGGCCACCGATGGTGGAGCGATTATAATCAGGGATGCTCAGGAGGGCAGAATTAGAGGAGCGCAGACATCTCGGGGGGGGTTGTGGGGCTGGAGGAGATTACAGAGATAGGGAGGGGGCGAGGGCCATGGAGGGATTTGTAAACAAGGATGAGAATTTTGAAATCGAAGCGTTGCTTAACCGGGAGCCAATGTGGGTCAGCGAGCACAGGGGGTGATGGGTGATCGGGTATTGGTGCGAGTTACGACACGGGGCAGCCGAGTTTTGGATGAGCTCAAGTTTACGTCGGGTAGAATGTGGGAGGCCAGCCAGGAGTGCGTTGGAACAGTCAAGTCTGGAGGTAACAAAGGCACGGATGAGGGCTTCAGCAGCGGATGAGCTGAGGCAGGGGCGGAGCGGGGGGGGGGAGGAGGGAGGGCGATATTACAGAGGTGGAAATCGGCGGTCTGAGTTATACTGCTTAGTTGTAAAGGCAAGTCATTCTTGCTGCTGCGATGACTTCTAATCTGACCAACTATCGCTTTCTAGACTCGAGTGTAGAGTGACCCACGTGGGAGGGGGGAGGCTTGGGACAGTCACGTGACCCCCTACCCACCCCCACCTCGTTTCTCGTCGCCTGCTGTATAAAATTAACCGCCCCTATCTCCCCTCTCCCATCCTCAGGCCCTATTTGTGAGACACGGTGCCAACCTTATGGTTGAAGGGAATACACGGGGTTCCAGCTGACCGTTTATTTCAATTAAATAGGTTCAGCAGAGCCAGGGGTCACAAATTTAAGTTGTATAGGGCCAGATCTGGGTTAGACGACAAGAAGTGGTTCTTTTCCCAGAACCCAACCCTAACCCTAACCTCTGGAACAAGCTCCCATCTCCTGTGGTGGATGCCCTTGCTGAATTCCTTCAAGCGAAAGCTGGATTTATTTCTGGCTTTGGCGGAGATCATCTCTTACAGAAGGTGGGTACTGCAGGGAATTTAATGGCCAGAGTGATCTCCTGGACTGGTTCCAATCGCCTAGATGGGTCAGAGAGGAATTTCCTAGATTTTTTTTCGCCCCCAAATTGGCCTGGGTTTTTTTAATCTGTTTTTTTTCCTCTCCCAGGATGTCATGTATGCATGCTTGGGGTTACTAGAGGGCGCCACTGTCGGAGGTCATTGGGCTGTACGCACGTGTGCGCGGGCCAGGTATATAAAGGAAGCCACCATGTAATGCAGGCACGTTGGGCCTGAATAAAGTTGAGCCAGGTTTGCACCTGAGTGAGTTTACAGTATTCAGTCTATCGAGTTATTACATACATAACATTTGGCGACGGGGTAACTCAAGAACCTTCGCATGCAAAATGAGCACTATTGGAATTCTGGAGAGATTGGTGGAGGGAGAGGGCTGGTCGGATTTTATCGATCGCCTGGCCCAGTACTTCGTGGTCAACAAAATGGGGGAAGCTACTGATGCAGTTAGACGCAGGGCGATTTTCCTCACTGTTTGCAGTCCGAAAATCTATGGCCTCATAAAGAATTTCCTCTCGCCTGCACGTCCAACGGACAAGGACTATGAAGAATTGTGTGCTCTGGTATGTGACCATCTCAAACCAAAAGAAGGCATTCATCATCTCACGCTATCGATTCTACACACATGTTCGTTCTGAGGGCCAGGAATTCGTCGCCAACCTAAGACGTCTTGCTGGGCCATGTAAGTTCGAAGACGCATTGGGAGACATGTTGCGAGATTTCTTCGTAATAGGAATCAACCACGAGGTGATCCTCCGGAAGTTATTGGCTGCGGAGACGCTGGATTTGAGCAAGACCATCGCGATTGCCCAGGCATGCATGACGATGGATGATAATTTAAGGCAGATATCATCGAAGAGTCGGAGCTCCACGGCAAGTACTGTAAACAAGATTGTGTCGTCGTAGGGCAGAGCTGCTTATGGCAGGGCCTACTCGACTGCGTATGTGAAACCTGTAGCTGCTCAAAGTCCGCCTACGGGTACGAACCCGATTTCATCCTGTTGGTATTGTGGGGGCAACCATCGGCATCATCAGTGTTGTTTTAAACAGTACATCTGTGAAGGCTGTTCGAAAGTGGGGTATCTTCAGCGAATGTGTCCACAACTGAGCAAGCGTGCTGCGACTCACCACGTGGATGATGATGACTAGTCCAGCAGGGACCTGGATATGCAACCCGACATACCCAAGGAGGAAATGTATGGACTGTATTCGTTACTTACAAAGAGTTAACCAATAATGGTTAATGTGAAACTAAATGGCATGCCGGTATCGATGGAATTGGACACGGGTGCAAGTCAGTCGATAATAAGCCAAAGGACATTCGACAAGCTGTGGGACACTAAGGCTGTGAAGCTTAAGCTGAGTCCAGTCAATGCCAAGTTGCGTACTTACACCAAAGAACTCATACCGCTGACTGGCAGTGCAGTAGTCAAGGTGTCGGATGATGGTGTGTTTCATGGTCTACCGTTATGGATCGTTCCCGGAAATGGTCCAACGCCGTTTGGCAGGAATTGGCTCCAAAAAAATCAAATGGAATTGGAACGATATCACGGTGTCATCGGTGGATGACACTTCGTGTGCTCAAGTGCTGAGCAAGTTCCCCTCGCTGTTTGAACCGGGCATCGGCAATTTCACGGGAGCCAAGGTGCAGATTTACCTGGACTCGGGTGCAAGACCCATCCATCACAAAGCTCGGGCTGTTCCGTACATGATGAGGGAGCAGGTCAAAATTGAGCTGGACAGACTCCAATGTGAAGGGGTCAAATCACTGAATTCAACGAATGGGCCAGTCCCATTGTTCCTGTGTTGAAGAGTGACTGTCAGGATTTGTGGAGACTACAAGGTCACGATGTTCATGAAAATAAATTCACATAGACTCTAGTAAAGTAAGAGAGACAACTTTATGGCTAACAGAGCTCTGGGAGAAGAGTTGAGGTCCCGCGACCTGCGAAGCACCTTCTCCCCAAGTGCCTTGTGCCGCGGGGTTATAAGCAGTTTACAGGGGGCGGAATACAATCATTTAAATTCATTTACATACAACCAATCAATCCATATGGCAACACAATTCATTTACAGATACTTTTTAGTCCTAGTGAAACCTGATAGCATAGTGCAAGTTTGGGGACCCTTCCTCTGTATCTTCTTTTGTGGTTAGTTATTCTGTTGCAAAGCTTTCTATGAAACAGTGGCCTGCACCTGGCCAGGAGTCACTTGTTGCTGCAGAGTTCATATCAGGGACAGCAGATAGGCTTCTTGGTACAAAGTTCATTTAATGGAAAGGCTTACCCCATCATGCTTTGCTATGTCCGAAAATCCACTCCAACAGTTCCCCCTGTTGGTCCTGGAGGATGTTCATGAAATCCAGATGACCACAATGAAGGTGGCTCAGTGCCTATCTTCGAGGCAAGTTACTTCCCTGCCTTGCCTGTAGCTCTAGCCTACCCTTCATAGGTAGTGGTCTGTGCCTGCGCCGTCCGCTCCGTCTTCCTCGGCGTCTCCGGGTGTTCCCATCAGATGTTCTTTTCCGGTCGGTGATCACGCTGGCAACCGGCACTATTCGGGCCATCATGACTTTACATCAGATGTTAAAACATCCGATAATCAAGCAACAAATAATTATTATTACAACAAGAATAACTACTCCATGCTTTAAATAGGACCCCCAGGATCCCCCTAATAGCCAGTCAAGCCAGCTATTCCCCCTTTTTGTCCTTGTCTGAACTCGTCAAGCTGCTTTCTTATGGCATCAATGGCTTGGGTGATATTGTATGATTCATCCGTAACATGCGTTATACATTTGTCTCCTATTATTGTGCATACTCCCCCCTGTTGGGCTAACTGATAATCTACGGCATAACGGCCCCAAGTTTCGCCATGATTTGCTCCTGATTTTTAGGAGCAACTGGTGTAGAACGGAGTATCTTAGAAATCGGAATTCTCGCCATTTAGTTTGCTCCAGTTCTAGTCAGTTAGAACAGTTTCACTTTGGAACAGAATTTTTTTTTCAAAAGGGGGCGTGTCCGGCCACTTACGCCTGTTTTCAAAGTTTCGTCAGTGAAAACTTACTCCAAACTAACTTAGAATGGAGTAAGTGAAGATTTTTGTACGCTCAAAAAAACCTTGTCTACACTTTAGAAAATCAGGCGTAGGTTACAAATTAGGCGTAGGGAATGGGGGGGGGGGGGAGGGGGGGAAGGGAAGTCATTAATTTCTACAATCACTCCTTAGTTATACTTATACAAATATTATACAAATAAATCAAACCTGAATAAAAATGTATAAGCAAAGAAAGTATTAAATAAACCATGTTCCTACTTGTGTGAAATAGCATCAGCCTTCGAGCTGCTGTGCTTCAGGCAGGCCTTTCATGTTGGAGACAGGCAGGGTTGTGGCGTCAGTGTCTCGACGGCAGCGGTAGGCAGGAAGCAGCCTTCGAGCTGAGCTGCGGTGCTTGAGGCAGGCCTTCATTCCCCGCGAAGATGCAGCACCCCGACGGACTTGAGGCCATTCGGCCATGGGATTGCAGCGGCGTCAGTGGCTGGCCGGGAGCCGAAGAAAGAACACAGGACACACGCAGCTGATTTAAGATCCTTTAGGCCGTACGGCCACGCTTATGGGGCGGCGTCAGTGGGTCCAAGAAACAAATCTTCACTTTTTCTGCAGTCCTTTTAAAAATGGCCGAGTGCCAATGTTTGTTTGAGACTGCGCATGCGCGCACGTTCCAACGCGCACGCGCAGGGTTGCCGGCACCACGAAGGCTAATTTAAATTGTACCCGCCCCCTGCTACTTAGAAAATCGGCGCGAGTGTTAGGCTCCGCCCCCTGCTGCGAAGAGCGCGCCGCGCCAAGCAGACATCGAGCTCCAAGGAGCTCGAGAATATCGGACTTTTTTTTAAGCGCAGTTTTCGGCGCGAAAAACAGGCGCCCAGCTCGGAGGTGCGCCGTTTTCGCCGCGGGACAAAACTTGGGGCCAACGGGTCTGTTGCGTATTCAATCTTAATTCAGTCAGCTCCCGGTTGATGGCATCCAATCCCTTAGATGTGCTGTTTCCCAGAATGGTTAATCCACAAATAAGATAGTTCCTATTTTTGGCACTAATTACCCCCGCTGATCCCCCCCCCCCACAGACAGGGCCCCGAGGAACCCGTGGCTGAGTGATGATCCCAGCGGGATTGGATCCTCCCAATCGGCACAGAACTCCTTGCTGATGGCCCATGTTACTATCCTTCTCCGGGTATGCCCCCTTTGGGGGCATGGAACAGTGAGTGGTCCTACAGTTCCTACTGCAAAGAGGACCGGGAGGGTCGGTGTTGCGGTCTTGAAGGTGCCGTTGAGGAGGAACACGAATCCCTCCTTAGCTCGATAACACTTTACGTCGGTGTTGCTAACACTCGTGAACTGCTTGTACCACCAATTGCTCGGTTCCCTTGAATTTGAGCCCGATCGTACCAATTGGTAAGCATCAAACGGGTATGCCCATGTTTCTGAGCTGACATGAGTTCTGTTGCACTGACCGCAGATAACTTGCCTCCCTGCGGTCACGTTCGGGCATCTTTGCTTGTTACAGGTGCAAGTAAACTGGCCTCTATGCACTCGACAGTGCTGACGGGCACACTGCGTCTGCACACAGGTGGTGTTCTCGGGGACCAGGGCATATACACACCCCTATCCTTGCCCCAAGAAGCAAAGCGGGTAGCTTGCATTGTCTGAGCATACCGTTTTGTCCTTTCCCCAGGACCCCCTGCACACAGGATCTGTGGGATTTATTAATTCCACGCATCTTCCTTGTATACCCCTTCTATCTTCGCCCGTTTGTCACTCACAGGGTGCGTCCGAGATATCCGCCATATATAAGTCACAGGGGGTCCACCCAGGGGTGGCCACGAACAGGGCCTCCACTGATTGGGCTAGTGGGTAACACACGGTTCGATTGCCGTGTAAACGTATATGGGTCTTGAAAAACAAGTTATCTTCTAATCCTATTCGCTTTACAACTGTGACAACATAGAGTAACGCGATTATATACGCTATCTGAGACATGTTTGTTACGCTCAAACAATACAATATTTACACATTAGCAGTAACTGTAATTTGGTCTTGCTTGCAGTCGTCACCTGTTCGGGGTGCATAAACAAGTATCCTGGTTACATTATCGTGAATCACATGTCTTATGTTTACTCATTAGTTTCTTTGTACAATTTCCATACACTCTGTACAATGTTTCCATACACTCTTCCCTCTTATGTCCAGACAGGCACAGGTGTCTCCACTGATTATGACCTCATATGGGCCATTCCATTTTGGTGCAAACCCTGGTTTTTCAGGTAATGTTGTTACCATGACACGACATCCCGCCCTCGGGACGTCAGGGAGCCTTTCAAGCTCTTTCTGAGCGTCTCTCTCTTCCTGATTGTCTCTTACTAATTTACGCATCCCTTTGAGTTGAGTGCTTAGTTCCAAAACATACCGTTTAATTTTGTCTTTTAATGGGCCTACGTCGGCCGCCCCTGTTATGATGCTTTCTGGTAATTGAATCGCCCTTCCTGTCATTAGTTCATAAGGGGTTAATCCGGTTGTCCGGTTTACCGTGGCTCTTAACTTCATTCATATAATAGGTAATACTTCTGTCCACGTTCTTCTGACGTTTGCATGGCCTTGGCCAGGGCGTTCTTAAGGGTACGGTTCATGCGTTCTACCATTCCAGAACTCTGTGGGTGGTAGGGGATGTGGAATTTTTGTTTTATGCCCATCAGCTGGCATATTGTTTTTACAATCTTCCCGGTGAAGTGGGTGCCTTGGTCGGAATCTATCTGAAGAGGGACTCCCCATCGGGGAATCACCTGCTCGGTCAATATCCTTGCCACTGTTGAGGCACTCCCCATCGGGGAATCACCTGCTCGGTCAATATCCTTGCCACTGTTGAGGCACACCCCATCGGGGAATCACCTGCTCGGTCAATATCCTTGCCACTGTTGAGGCACTCCCCATCGGGGAATCACCTGCTCGGTCAATATCCTTGCCACTGTTGAGGCACGCCCCATCGGGGTATCACCTGCTCGGTCAATATCCTTGCCACTGTTGAGGCACTCCCCATCGGGGAATCACCTGCTCGGTCAATATCCTTGCCACTGTTGAGGCAGTGCAATCACGTGTGGGGAAAGCTTCCACCCACCGGGTAAATTGATCTATAATCACGAGGCAATATCTTTTTCCATGGGATGGGGGCAAAGGACCTGTGAAATCAATTTGTACGTGTTCCCATGGCCCCCGTGGACGGGGCTGGTGTCCCATTTTAATTTTAATGGGCCTGCCTGGATTATATTGTGCGCACGTAACGCACCGATGGCAATGTTTGACAATATCTCTCCCCATCCCTTTCCACCACCAATCTCTCCCAAGTCTCCTGGTCATGGCCTCTCGTCCCGAATGGGACAGGCCATGGTGCAACTCCAATAAGGTATTCTGTATGCATTCAGGCACCATTACCTTGTCGTTTCGTCTCCAAACGTTATCCTTCCCTTGCGTTGCGCCCTGCTTTGTCCACATACCCCTTTCTTCCTCAGAAGTGTCCTGGTGTAGTTTCTCGATGCTTATCTGTTCGTCTCAGACCCCGGCGGTGCTGACTGAGGCTTCCTCACACTCCTCTTGTTCTAATGCCTCTTGTGCAGCTAAGTCCGCAGTCTGATTTCCCTGGTGACTCAACCAATCTGGACTGGTTCGGTCCGGTTCCCTTTGGTGGGCTTTAATTTTAATGACCGCTACCTGTTTTGGTTTATTACTGGTTGCTAAGAGAGCTTCTATTCTCAGCTGGTGTTTTATGGGATGTCCGCGGGTTATGATAAAACCCCTCCTCCCCCATGCTGTCATATAATCGTGTACTACCCCGAATGCATATCTACTGTCCGTATAGATATTAACGATCTTACCCTCTGATAGTTCCAGTGCCCGGGTGAGGGCTACCAATTCTGCCACCTGAGCTGACGAGCCCGCACTAATTCGCCCTGATTCGACTGTCTCTAGATCTTGGTTAACTACGGCCCATCCGATACGAGGTAGTCCCTCTACATATTTTCGCGAGCCGTCCACAAACAAGATTTGTTCTGCGGTTTGAAGGGGCGTGTCTTTTATTCTATCCTCTTCCCTGTCCATATCCACGTCCGTCCCCGCAATCGCGGGGCTCTCCCTCTTGCACTATGCCCTCCGTGGGGTTTTCCCCGACATCTCTAATTATAGTTACTGCTTTGTTGGGTGGCAAGAGGACTGCTTCCCACTTTGCCCGTCTCATATTAGAAACGGTTCTCAGTTTTCCTGTGTTTAACATTTCTACCAACGTGTGTTTGGTGTGGAGAATGATGTTTCTGGTCATTACCACGGGCTGGCTTATTTCTACTGTCCAAGCTGCGCAGTCTAGTGCAGCTATACATCTGGATAATCCGGTCACCACCGGACCTTCGGCGGTGGAGTAATAGGCCAAAGGTCTCCTTTTATCCCCGTGATCTTGGGTGACCACGGCCGTATAGAACCCATCTTCATTGGTACAGTGGATGTGGAAATCTTTACCCATGTCAGGCAGTCCCAATCCAGGTGCGGAGACTAGCTCTGACTTGAGTTTACTATACGCCTGTTCTTGTTCAGGGCCCCACTCTATCAGGTCTAGGGCCGGTTTTCCTCCCTTTACTAGTCTTTGTATAGGCTTGGCAATCTTTGCAAACTCAGGGATAAAGTTCCGGCTGTAATTAAAGAGACCCAGTACCTTCCTCACCCCCCTTACCGTTACTGGTCTAGGCATGTCCCTGACAGCCTTTTTCCTATCCGAGGGCATTTCTTTCAACCCCTTTGAAAGGCAGTACCCGAGGTACAGGACTTGGGTTTTCCCTACCTGGGCTTTCTTGGGGTTGACCTTAAGGCCTGCCGTCTCCAAAGCTCGTAACACCAGGTATAGGGTTGCCTGATGTCCCTCCTTGGTTTCTGAAGCTATTAATATGTTGTTGACATATTGTAAAATACAATTTCCTGCCGGTACTTCTATTTGTTTTAGTACGTCGCTCATGACTTGGTGGAATATGGCAGGACTATTATGGAACCCTTGTGGTAATCGGGTCCAAGTATATTGTTTATCCTCCACCGTGAAGGCGAATTTCTCTTGTGATTCTGGGTCGAGGGGAAGTGCCCAGAAGCCATTGGCTATGTCCAGTACTGTAAAGATTTTATGTTCAGGGGATAATCCATTAAGGATTGTGGAGGGACTGGCCACTATCGGGTATAGTTTGGGGGTGACCTTATTCAGGGCGGTGTAGTCAATGGTTAGTCTATAACTCCATTGAGCTTCCCTACTGGCCATGTTGGGGAGTTAGTGGTGCTAAGATACCTTTTTCCACTAGTCCCTTTACTATTTCTACAACTGCTGTTCTGGCTTCGGGTCTTATAGGGTATTGCCGGTGTGGTTTATGAGATGGTCCAGGGACCATGTCCGCCTTTCCAGTATCCAATTTTGTCTGTGCCCAAACCCCGGGCACAGAGGCACAAATGCCACCATATCCTCCAGTCTCTGAATGCCAGTTGGTTTTTGTGGCTGTTGCTACACCTAAACTTTCCATATGGTGAGCTATCTGTCCCAAATCTCCCTTACTGCCATCTGCCTTTGGCCGTGTTAATTTCCCCTCGCCACTATCAATCAGGGCCTGAAATTCCTTCATTACGTCATTCCCCAATATTGTTCCCCCACGATTCTTGCATACGTAAAATCTCATAGGTATACATAAATTATCAATTTCCACCACTTGGGTGGTGCTCAGGTAGGCCGGTGTTGGCCGTCCATCTATTCCGTTTATTAAAGCCTTTTTGTCGGTTACGGGAAGGGGTAGATTGGTAATGGATATTGAGGCTCCAGTGTCCACTAGCATCTCACACTGTCGGCCCCCTACTAGTGCAGACACATATGTCCTTCCCTCCTTTTTACTTTGTACAGGGGCCACCGGGCATCACAGGGTGGCTTTGTACTCCTGCCACTGCTGGTATTCCTGTTCTGACAGGGTCCTTGCCTTATTAGGATAGCCATTTTTACTATAGCAGGTCGCGTCTAAATGTCCCTTTTTGCCGCAATATGTGCATTGTTTTTCCATGCGTTTCCCCTTACGTTCTTTGGCAAAGTGACCCACCTTCCCGCAGTTATGGCATGTCCCCTTTTTCTGTCCTCCCCCCGTCCCTGCTGCAAAAACCCTTTCTTGTTTTATCTTTGTTTGGGATTTTTCATCGCCCCCTCCCTGGACGCCACTCGCCCACTCGACCAGTTCATCATAATCCTGGGTTACAATTACTCCCATTTTTATAATGGTCTGGTGTGCAGCGGATAGTCCGTCCTTCAATGCCTGGATAAATGCTCGGTCGCCGCGGCCTGGGTTTCCCTGTCCAGAGCATTCTTGATATATCTGGAATAATCGTTCCCCATACTCTGAGGCTCCTTCCCCCTTTTGTTGTTTGGTTGTAGTAATTTTACTCCAATTAGTAGGGTCATTACCTAAAACTCGTTGGATCTGGGTTCTAAAAGGGCCAAAGGCCGCCAGTTGACCATCTACTTCGGTGGTTAAAGGCGCCGCGTGTGTCCAACGTCCCCATTGAAAAGTCGGCATTGGCTGTTACCGCGGCTCCTCCGGCCACTACTCTCCACCGATCTGCCGGGCAAGCCGCTCGCACTAGTTGGTGGATATCTCTGAGGTGTAGTTGGTGGCCCACCCAAACTGTATCCAGCTCTGCCCGGAATTTGGTATTCGCACGCCGGGGTTGTAATTTGCCCAGGGATGCCATTATCTGCTGCCTCTCGCCGCGGGTAAATGGTTTATAGGTTGCAGTGGGATTCGCTGCAGTTCCTCCCCTGGTGACTGGCGCCGCCGGGAAGGTTTCGAGATCTTCCTGACCCGGGGCTGTTGCCTCACCTTGGTAATCTTCGTAAGGGGGCAGTGAGGCTGTTTCTCCCCCCCACATTGGGAACGGTTCTGAATCTGTTGTTCTAACGCCAGGCATTTCTTTTCCCATTCCCTACATTTTCCTTGTGCCTGACTTAATTGTTTACTTTTCTCTTCCCTTTTCTCTCTAACGTCCTTTACTTGCTCAATTAGTCCTGCTAACTGATGTACTAGTAATACTCCGGCCTTTTTGGTTTTATCTTTCTTTTGTTTTGCCAACCAATTTCGTTGTTGTTCTAATGTCTGAAATACATCCCAGCCGACTTTTTTTTAATTAAGACTTGTCGATCGGTCATGTAAGAGTTAATTAGGGACCCGGGCGGTCCACATTTTACGTCCGTTTCCTTACCTGCCATTGAAGATGTTTACTCTATGTTCCTGTATTCCCCTTTAGTTTATGGAATTTCCGAACTTAAATACTCACGGCCACAATTCACCTCGCAGAGACCTCTTGTCTTGCTCGCGAAGATTAACGTGTTTCCTTACCACCGGAGTCCGGCTCTTGGTTGGAGTGATCAGCTCCCTTCCGCACCGATTTCTGTATCACCTTCTATGAACATTGGAATAAAATAATCAACCCCCGGATCATTAATTACTTTATTTTCAGTCTGCGTTGTACGCCACTACAGTCTGAATTTCTTAACTCTTATCACATACTATCACATACTATCAAGTTATGTCTCTTTCCTCACTTAATCTATTTTATTCGTTTGATACCACTTCGCCGGCCAGCCGCTTCCCCCAGTATCATTTCTGGGTGGTCAGAAATTGACTACTATCCCGTTCTACTGGGTCATACGACTATCCAGCTCCGCGGTATCCTGTTCGTAACGCCAATTTGTTAATGAAAATAAATTCACATGGACTCCAGTAAAGTAAGAGAGACAACTTTATTGCTAACAGAGCTCTGGGAGAAGAGTTGAGATCCCACGACCTGCAAACACCTTCTCCCCGAGTGCCTTGTGCCGCGGGGTTATAAGCAGTTTACAGGGGGCGGAATACAAATCATTTAAATTCATTTACATAAAACCAATCAATCCATATGGCAACGCAATTCATTTACATGCAACCAATTAACCCTAACCCTAACCCTAACCCTAACCCTAACCCTAACCCTAACCCAATCCATACGGCAACACAATTCATTTACATACAACTTTTTAGTCCTTGTGAAACCTGATAGCATGGTGCGAGTTTGGAGGCCCTTCCTCTGTATCTTCTTTTGTGGTTAGTTATTCTGTTGCAAAGCTTTCTATGAAACAGTGGCCTGCACCTGGCCAGGAGTCACTTGTTGCTGCAGAGTTCATATCAGGGACAGCAGATAGGCTTCTTGGTACAAAGTTCATTTAGTGGAAAGGCAGATAGTTGGCTTACCCCATCATGCTTTGCTATGTCTGAAAATCCACTCCAACAACGATCAACCGATTTTCGAAACAGGATCAATACCCGTTACCGAAGGCTGATGACCTGTTTGCAATGCTAGCCGGTGGGAAGTCGTTCACTAAACTGAATCTGATGTAGACCTACATGACACAGGAGCTTGTTTCCACGTGCATCAACACTCATAAAGGACTGTTTATCTACAACAGGTGTCCTTTTGGAATTCGCTCAACTGCAGCCATATTTCAGAGGAACATGGAGAGTCTACTGAAGTCCGTCCCTAGAACCATCGTGTTTCAAAATGACATTCTGGTCACAGGTCATGACACTGCCGAACACCTGAACAACCTTGAAGAGGTTCTACATCGTCTGGACAAAGTGGGACTCATGCTGAAATGTTCGAAGTGCGTCTTCATGGCACCGGAAGTCGAATTTCTGGGGCGGAAGATTGCTGCTGGTGGTATCAGGGCTACGGACTCGAAAACCAAGGCCATCAAAAATGCACCCAGGCCTCAGAATGTGACGGAGCTGCATTTGTTCCTTGGTCCACTCAACTACTTCGGTAATTGCTTACCTAGATTGAGCACTTTATTAGAGCCACTGCACATGCTGCTCAGAAAAGGCGACAACTGGGTTTGGGGTGTGTCTCAAGATAGAGCTTTTGAGAAAGCTACAAAGCTGCTTTGCTCTAACAAGTTACTGGTACATTATGATCTGTGCAAGTGTCTAGTATTGGCCTGTGATGTTTCATCATATGGGGTTGGCTCCGTGCTCCAACAAGCTAATGAGTCGGGTAAACTACATATGCTTCTAAAAGTTTGTCAATGGCGGAAAGAGCCTACAGCATGGTAGAAAAAGAAGCTTCAGCCTGCGTGTATGGGTTTAAAAAGAATCACAAGCCACTCATTTCATTGTTTTCGGAAAACAAAGGCATCAATCCCAATGCATCGTCCGGCATCCAGAGGTGGGCGCTGACATTATTTGCCTACGATTATGTCATTTGGCATAGACCTGGCACTGAGAATTGTGTCGATGCACTGAGCTGTCTGCCTTTGCCCACATCTGATATGGAGACGCCATAACCTACAGATCTACTGTTAGTTATGGATGCTTTTGAGAGTGAAGGAACCCCTGTCACAGCTCAGAAAGTTAGGATTTGTCCCAGCCATGACCCTTTTTTATTGGTTGTAAAACATTGTGTCCATTTGTGGTGATTGGTCTGCTATACCTATGTATTGTGTTCCTAACACAGATGAGCCTGCACACAGGGAGGTTAAAGTAACAGTGACCTCAGTCTTTATTGAGACACTCCAGAGTGAGGAACAGGCCTTAGGGGTTGGCTTATATACAGTGCTCCCAAGGGATGCTGGGATCCCTTGGGTCTTCAAGGGATGAGCTCCCTGGTGGCGGAACATGGGAGTGCATGCTTTACAGATACACAACATCACTCCCCCCCCAAAGTCAAAGTGAAAACTATTTACAAGGTGAGGCGGTCGGGAGCCTTTCTTTCCCTGGTGGACCGCCTCGGTACAAATGTCTGTTCTGGCGTGTTGGCTGTGCCCTCGCTGGGCTGGCGTGTTGTTGGCCCTGCAGGGCTGCTGGGTGAGCCTGGCCTTGTTGGGCTGTTGGGCGTGATGGGTTCGATTTCCTGGTCCGGGGTGGTGTCGTTGATCCTTTGGGTGTGTGTTGTGGGCTCGAAAAAGGTGGTGTCTGCTGTGGGTTGTTCAGGGCAGTCTGTGAACCGCAGCCTCGTTTGGTCCAGGTGGTTTCTGCAAATTTGTCCATTGTCTAGTTTGACGACAAACACCCTACTCCCTTCTTTAGCTATCACCGTGCCCGCAATCCACTTGGGACCATGTCCATAGTTTAGCACACACACAGGGTCATTCAGATCAATTTCCCGTGACACAGTGGCGTGATCATTGTTTACATTTTGTTGCTGCCGCCTGCTCTCTATCTGATCATGCAGGTTGGGGTGAACCAGCGAGGGACTGGTTTTAAGTGTCCTTTTCATGAGTAGCTCAGCCGGGGGCACCCCTGTGAGTGAGTGGGATCTTGTGCGGTAGCTGAGCAGTACTCGGGACAGGCGGGTTTGGAGTGAGCCTTCTGTGACTCGTTTAAGGCTCTGTTTGATTGTTTTTATTGCCCGCTCTGCCTACCCATTGGAGGCTGGTTTAAATGGGGCAGAGGTGACATGTTTGATCCCATTGCGGGTCATGAATTCTTTAAATTCGGCACTGGTGAAACATGGCCCGTTGTCACTGACCAGTATGTCAGGCAGGCCGTGGGTGGCAAACATGGCCCTCAGGCTTTCAATGGTGGTGGTGGTGCTTCCTGACATTATTTTACATTCAATCCATTTTGAAAAAGCATCCACCACCACTAGGAACATTTTACCAAGAAACGGGCCCACATAGTCGACATGGATCCTCGACCATGGTCTGGAGGGCCAGGACCACAAACTTAGTGGTGCCTCTCTGGGCGCGTTGCTCAACTGAGCACACACGCTGCATTGCCGTACACAGGACTCTTAAGTCAGAGTCGATACTGGGCCACCGCACATGGGATCTGGTTATCGCTTTCATCATTACTATACCCGGGTGTGTGCTGTGGAGATCCGAGATGAAAGTCTCCCTGTTCTTTTTGGGTAGCACTACGCGGTTACCCCACAACAGGCAGTCTGCCTGAATGGATAGCTCGTCCTTTCACCGCTGGAACGACTTGATTAGCTCTTGCATTTTAATGGGGATGCTGGCCCAGCTCCCATGCAGTACACAGTTTTTTACTAGGGACAGCAGAGGATCTTGGCTGGTCCAAGTCCTAATCTGGCGGGCCATGACAGGTGATTTATCATTTTCAAACGCTTCCATGATCATCAACAAGTCTGCGGGCTGCACCACCATCAACAAGTTTGCAGGCTGCGCCATTTCCACCCCCATGGTGGGCAATGGTAGCCAACTGAGAGCATCCGCACAGTTCTCGGTGCCTGGCCTGTGGCGGATGGTATAGTTATACGCTGATAACGCGAGTGCCCATCTTTGTATGTGGGCTGAGGCATTACTATTTATCCCCTTGTTTTCAGCGAACAGGGATATGAGGGGCTTGTGATCAGTTTCCAGCTCAAATTTGAGGCCAAACAGGTACTGATGCATTTTCTTTACCCTGAACACACAAGCTAATGCCTCTTTCTCAATCATGCTGTAGGCCCTCTCGGCCTTAGACAAGCTCCTGGAGGCATAGGTGACAGGTTGCAACTTCCCCACAACGTTAGCTTGTTGTAATACACACCCAACTCCGTACGATGACGCGTCACATGCTAGCACAAGTCTTTTACATGGGTTATCCAATACAAGCAGCTTGTTGGAGCATAACATGTTTCTGGCTTTCTCAAAAGCAATTACTTGTTTTTTTCCCCATACCCAGTTCTCAACTTTATGCAATAACACATGTAGGGGCTCTAAGAGGGTGCTTTACCCCGGTAGGAAGTTACCAAAATAGTTGCGGAACGACCGCAGCTCCGTGACGTTCTGTGGCCTGGGCACGTTCCTGATAGCCTCTGTCTTGGCGCCTGTGGGCCGAATGCCATCCACCACGATCTTTCTCCCAAAAAACTCCCCTTCTGTTGCCATGAAGATGCATTTCGACCTCTTCAGCCGCAGCCCTACGCGATCCAGTCGCTGGAGTCCTCCTCCAGGTTTTGTAGGTGCTCGACGATGTTCCGACCCATGACCAATATGTCATCCTGAAAGACCACCGTGTGTGGTACCGACTTTTGTAGGCTCTCCATGTTTCTCTGGAAGATCGCTGCAGCCGACCGAATTCCAAACGGGTATCTGTTGTAGATGAACAGTCCCTTGTGCGTGTTGATGCAGGTGAGGCCCTTCGAAGACTCCTCCAGCTCCTGCATCATGTAGGCCGAAGTCAGGTCGAGCTTGGTGAATGTCTTGCCTCCTGCCAGCGTCGCAAATAGGTCGTCTGCCTTAGGTAGCGGGTATTGGTCCTGTAGCGAGAAACGATTAATAATCGCCGCAAATCCTGACCGTGCCATCACTTTTGAGTACTGGAACAATCGGGCAGGTCCACTCACTGAATTCCACTGGGGAGATGATGCCCTCGCACTGCAGCCTGTCCAGCTCGATTTCCACTCTCTCCCTCATCATGTGAGGTACCGCTCGCGCCTTGTGGTGAATGGATCGTGCCTCTGGGACCAAGTCGATCCGCATCTTTGCCCCGGAAAAGTTTCCAATGCCTGGCTCAAAAAGGGAAGGAAATTTGTGAAGAACCTGGGTACATGAGGCCTCATAGACATGTGATGGCGCTCGGATGTTATCCCAGTTCCAGCGGATTTTGCCCAGCCAACCCCTTCCAAGAAGTGTGGGGCCATTGCCCGGGACAATCCAGAGTGGCAGTTCGTGCACCATGCCCTCGTAGGTGACATTGACCATGGCGCTGCCCAGGACAGTGATAAGCTCTTTGGTGTACATTCTCAGTTTCGTGTGGATGGGGCTCAGGGCTGGTCTGAATGCCTTGTTGCACCACAGTCTCTCAAACATCTTTTTACTCATGATGGATTGGCTAGCGCCAGTGTCCAGTTCCATGGCTACAGTTAAGCCATTCAATTTTACGTTTAGAATCATAGGTGGACATTTCGTCGAAAACGTGTGCACCCCGTGTACTTCAGCATCTACCTCCTCTCTCTGAGGCTCGAAATTGCTTTGATCCACCATGGACCGATCTTCCTCTGCCACGTGGTGGTTAGTAGGTTTTGCTGCAAGCTCATTGGAGGTGCCCCATTGTTCCACAGCTCTTGCAAACATACCCTTTGAAGCGGCATGAATAGGCTGAATGGAAGCCTCCACAACACCAACAAGGTGTGAATTGCCTTGCATTCATCCTTTGTTGGGGATTCTGAGTCATCTGGGTCACCTGAGGCCTGCTGGCAGTTGCAGACTCGTGGGTTCTGCACTGTACATTTCTGCTCGCAAACACAGTTCCAGTTAATTTATGAACATTGCTAGCACTTGTGTGCTGAGAGATTTGTTTGGTGTTATCACTGGGTGGACGTAAACGCCTGTGCTATCGCAATGGCCTTACTGAGGGTCGGTGTCTCTACAGTCAAAAGTTTTCATAAGATGGTCCCTTGGCCAATACCCAGTACCAAAAAGTCTCTGAGCATTTGCTCCAGGTAGCCATCAAACTCACATTGTCCTGCAAGTCGCCTTAGCTTGGCGACGTAGCTCACCACTTCCTGACCTTCAGATCGCTGGCACATGTAGAACCGATAACTCGCCATCAGCACGCTCTCCCTCGGGTTAAGATGCTCCCGAACCAGTGTACACAGCTCCTCATACGACTTATCTGTGGGTTTCATCGGAGCCAGAAGATTCTTCATGAGGCTGTAGGTCGGTGCCCTGCAGACCGTGAGGAGGACCGCTCTCCTTTTTGCAGCGCTTCCTTCTCCATCCAGCTCATTGGCTACAAAGTACTGGTCTAGCCGTTCGAAATAGGCTTCCCAGTCCTCACCCTCCGAGAACTTCTCCAGGATGCCCACAGTTTGCTGCATTTTTGCGTTGGATTCGTATACTCGTCGCCAGTTATTGTGTTCCTATCACAGATGAGACTGCACACAGGGAGGTTAAATAACAGTGACCTCAGTCTTTATTAAGACACTCCGGAGTGAGGAACAGGCCTTAAGGGCTTATATACAGTGCTCCCAAGGAATGCTGAGATCCCTTGGGGCTTCAGGGGATGCGCTCCCTGGTGGCGGAACATGGGAGTGCAGGCCTTACAGATACACGACACTATGGAGATGTGTGATGAGACCAAACCTTACAACCATCGCAAAGACGAACTATCCATTCAGTCAGATTGTTTACTGTGGGGTAATCGCGTTGTTATGCCTGTGAAAGGCAGAGAGAAATTTGTACGTGATCCACACAGCACTTATCCTGGTATTGTCATGATGAAAGCCATCGCCAGGTCTCATGTATGGTGGCCTGGAATTGATTCTGATCTGGAATCATGTGCGCATCAGTGCAACACTCTTGCATGGAGCTAAGTAAAGCGCCAGCGGAATCTCCGCTGAGTCTGTGGTCGTGGCCGTCTAAACCATGGTCGAGGATCCACATCGACTTTGTGGGTCCTTTCCTGGGTAAGATGTTTTTTATCCAAGTGGATAGAGTGTATAATCATGTCATCCAGTACATCCACAACTACCATTGAGAGCCTTCGTGTCATGTTTGCTACTCATGGTTTGCCTGACATCGTTGTGAGCGACAACAGATCTTGCTTCACATGTCTGGAGTTTCAAGAGTTCATGAAACTCAATGGTATTAAACATGTGAGGTCAGCAGCGTTCAAACCTGCTTCTAATGGTCAAGCAGAGCGTGCTATCCAAACCATCAACCGGAGTATGAAACGTGTAACTCAGGGTTCACTGCAGACTCGCTTGTCATGCCTATTGCTTCACCTTAAATATATTCAATAATCCAGCCTCCACAGCTCTCTGGGGCAGAGAATTCCAAAGATTCACCACCCTCTGAGAGAAGAAATTCCTCCTCATCTCTGTTCTAAATGGGCGACCCCTTATTCTGAAACTATGCCCCCTAGATTCCCCCACGAGTGGATTTATACTGAAAACATTTTCTATGTCATACACCCCGAGGGGGGGTTTTACATTGGTTCCTGCCCCTCGGTGTACAGTGGTGGGAGGGCCTTAAACTGTGGCCCTTCCCCATCGTGCTCTTGCTGCATCTCCACCAACCTTTAGTGCGCCCCTCAGCGCGTACTCCTGGACCTTGGGTTGCGCCAGTCTGCAAGGCTCGGAATGTGGACAGCTCCTTGCTCTGGAGGTCCAGCAGGTTTCGGGCAGACCAAAGGGCGTCTTTCACCGAGTTGCTGGTCCTTTCAGTGGAACATCATGGGCCGACCACAGGTCGGGGCTATAAATAGAGCTGGAGCATCGGGCCCTGGAACATCGTGCGGCGAATGAGGGTACGGGGCCCCGAAGAGGCGAGGGCCCAGGGGCAGCACGGGCCCAGCCCACACTGTGCGATATGTGCGCGCACTAGGTCCGTGCAGCAGGGCTGGTCTCCAGTCATCCTGGTTAACCCTTGCCACTGGACCAAGACCCAGCTCTGTCAAGCCCCGTGTGGTGGCTGGTGTGTAACGGTCACCACACAGGCATCTTCCACCCCCTCAATTGGAGTTCAGGACTGGAACATCGGGTCCTGCATTGAAACATCTGTGAACCCTTGTGGAAGCAAGTCATCCTCGTTCGAGGGACTGCCTACGATGATGATGATGGCCCTTCCAGAAGCTAGTGATGTCTGTCTCGGTGTGTGTTCCTGGGAACGGTCTGTACAGCACAGAGTCCTTTGTTACCAAGCTGCTCAGGAGATAGGCCAGACCGGATAAGGGCGGAAGGTTTCCTTCCCTAAAGGCCGTTACTGAACCAGATGGGTTTTTCCGACAATCCGGTAGTTTCATGGTCGCCATTACTGTCATGTATCTTACATTATTATATATACTGTATCCTAACATGCTATACATGACTGTAATAAGATATGACCTGTAACCATCAGCATACCTTACCACCAGGGGTGCACTTGCAAGAGACAGGTATATAAGGACAGGTCTCAGGCAAGTGCAGCATTCCAGAGCTGTGAAATAAAGGTGCAGGTCCAGAGTGACCTTGACTTCACAACATGCCTCGTGTGAATCTGTACTGAGGGGACAGGACTTTACAGTGGCGACGAGTTACGGGATTACAGAATCCACAGAATGGTGAACAACGGATCAGATGAAAAGTACAATGCGGGAGACAATTGGGAGGACTTTATAGAAAGGCTCCAGCAAAGCTTTGTAACCAAAGACTGGTTAAGCGACGATAAGGCAGACAAGAGAAGAGCCCATCTCTTGACCAGCTGTGGCTCGAAAACATACGCTTTAATGAAGGATCTGTTGGCACCCGAGAAACCAGCAAGCAAGTCGTTTGAAGAATTGAGCACACTGGTAAAAGACCACCTGAAGCCAGCGAGCAGCCTACACATGGCCAGACACAGGTTCTACAACTACAGACGCTGTGTGGGCCAGAGCATACCTGACTTCGTGGCGGAACTTCGGAGGTTGGCTAGTTTATGTGAGTTCTCCGATGAACTGAGGAGAGAAGTGCTGAGAGATTTTTTCATTAAAGGAATAGGCCACGCAGGCATATTCCGAAAGTTCATAGAGACCAAGAACCTGATCTTGGAGGCAGCAGCACTGGTTGCACAGACATTCTTGGTAGGGGAAGAAGAAATGAGGTTGATTTACAATGCAGGTACGACAACTAATGAAATATTGGAACAAGAAGTTCACAGCACTAAACAAGCTGCTACCCTCACACACAGACAAAACTGGGAGAACAGGCTCTCGACAGCAGGCAGAAGCCATCAAGGGCCACAGGAACGGCCGTTCACACCTCATCAACCCACAATGCGAGCAATCAACTACAAACTGAGAGAAGCTCAAGAGAGATCAGCCAGACGCAGCTCATTCTTTGGGAACACTTTGAACAATGGACCAGGTCTGTGCTAGAGGTGTGGGGGTGGGTACTCATCAAGAGGTTGTCGATTTCAGCAGGCTGTTTGCAGAAATTGTGAATATACAGGGCATTTGGCCCGCATGAGCAAAAAAAAGGCAGCTCGGCTGGTATACGAATCGGATGGGTCGGAAAGCGGACCAGAAGACGGTGGGGACAGTACCCGGGACAGCGGTGTACAATAGGTCAACACAATAAATGGCCGCTGCTCCTACAACAGGACACCTCCTATAATGATGAGGGTCCTACTCAACGGGATACACAATAAATGGCCGCTGCTCCTACAACAGGACACCTCCTATAATGATGAGGGTCCTACTCAACGGGATATCTGTCAACATGGAGCTGGATACAGGAGCGAGTCAATCTCTCATGGGCGCTCAACAATTTGAACAACTGTGGCTGCATAAAAGAGACAGACCAAAACTCACAAGGGTCGACACCACACTAAGGACCTATACCAAAGAAATCATACCAGTCCTCGGCAGCGCCATTCTCTCTGTCACACACAAAGGGACAGTGAACCGACTTCCCCTGTGGATTGTCCCTGGAGATCCCCCAGCACTGCTGGGGAGAAGCTGGCTGGCAAAACTAAACTGGAAATGGGATGATGTCCATGCCATGTCATTAGAGGAACGGACCTCCTGCTCAACAGTTATAAAGCGATTTGAACATCTCTTTCAGCCAGGTGTGGGCACTTTCAAAGGGGTCAAAGTCAAAATCTATATCACACAGGATGCTAGACCGGTCCATCACAAGGCCAGAGCTGTACCCTATGTGATGAGGGAAAAGAATGAACACGAACTAGACAGGCTTCTGCGGGAAGGCATTATATCACGTGTGGAATTTAGCGACTGGGCAAGTCCCATCGTCCCAGTCATGAAGCCTGATGGTTCCGTACGAATCTGTGGGGACTACAAATCTACCATAAACAGAGTCTCCCTACAGGACCAGTACCCGTTGCCCAGAGTGGAGGACTTATTTGCCACATTGGCTGGAGGTAAACTTTTCTCAAAATTAGACCTCACATCTGCGTATATGACGCAAGAATTGACCGAGGAATCCAAGGTACTCACTACCATCAACACACATCGAGGCCTTTTCATGTACAATCGATGCCCATTCGGCATCAGGTCGGCAGCTGCCATATTCCAGCGCAACATGGAGAGTCTGCTCAAGTCCATCCCGGGAACGGTTGTATTTCAAGACGACATACTTATCACAGGCAGGGACACCGACTCCCATCTCCGTAATTTGGAGGAAGTACTAAAGCGGTTGGATCGGGTAGGCCTACGAGTCAAGAAATCCAAGTGTCTGTTTCTCGCACCCGAGGTTGAATTTTTGGGCAGAAGGATTGCCGCTGATGGAATCCGCCCAACAGAGTCCAAAACAGAAGCAATTTGCCTGGCACCCAGGCCCCGGAATGTCTCAGAACTGCGCGCCTTTCTCGGGCTACTCAATTACTTTGGGAACTTTATGCAGAAATTAAGGACACTGCTGGAGCCTCTCCATGTGCTACTCAGGAAGGGGTGCAATTAGTTTTGGGGGGACGCCCAGGAACGCGCCTTCAATAAGGCAAGCAACCTTCTGTGTTCCAACAGTGTTTTGACTTTCTTTGATCCAGGTAAAAAGCTAGTTCTCACATGAGATGCGTCAGCGTATGGGGTCGGGTGTGTTTTGCAACATGTCAATAGTGCGGGCAAATTACAACCCATAGCTTATGCCTCCAGGTCACTTTCACGGGCGGAGCGCAGGTACGGAATGGTAGAGAAGGAGGCACTCGCGTGCGTGTACGGTGTCAAAAAGATGCACCAATACCTTTTTGGGGCCGAGTTCGCGTTAGAAACCGACCACAAGCCCCTCACGTCCCTCCTATCCGAGAGCAAGGCAATAAACGCCAACGCCTCAGCGCGAATTCAACAGTGGGCACTCATGCTGGCGTCCTACGACTATACCATAAGGCACAGACCAGGCACAGACAACTGTGCTGACGCGCTCAGCAGGCTACCCCTGGCGACCACGGAAAGTTCTGACGAACAGGACTATGAGATAGTCATGGCAATCAATGCCTTTGAGTCCACAGGTTCGCCCATGACGGCTCGCCAAATCAGAGCCTGGACGGCCAGCGACCCCACGTTATCCTGAGTAAAAAGATGTGTCCTAACCGGTGACTGGGCAGAGGCTCGTGATGTCTGCCCCGAGGAATCACTACAAGCAGACTGCCTGATGTGGGGCAGCCGAGTAGTCATGCCTCTGCGAGGTAGAGAGGCATTTGTCCGGGAGCTCCACCGCGAGCACCCGGGGATCGTTCTCATGAAGGCCATAGCCAGATCCCACGTCTGGTGGCCTGGTATTGACGCGGACTTGGAGCTCTGCGTCCGAAGGTGCCCAACTCAGCAATGCCCCCAGGGAGGCTCCTGAGTCCCTGGCCCTGGCCTACCAAACCTTGGTCGTGGGTGCACGTAGACTATGCGGGCCCATTCATGGGCAAAATGTTCCTCGTAGTTGTAGATGCATTTTCAAAGTGGATCGAATGCACCATTTTAAACTCGAGCACAACCTCCACCACTGTGGAGAGCCTCGCAACCATGTTTGCAACGCACGGAATCCCTGACCTATTGGTCAGTGACAATGGTCCGTGCTTCACCAGCGCAGAATTCCAAGACTTTATAATTGACCACGGCATAAATCACGTCTAGACGGCACCGTTCAAGCTGGCCTCCAATGGCCAGGCGGAGAGAGCAGTGCATATCATTCAACAAGGCATGCTTAAAATCCAAGGTCCCACGCTGCAGGGTCGCCTGTCGCGACTGCTGCTGGCATACAGATCTTGTCCACACTCACTGACTGGGATCCCCCCCGTGCAACTGTTGATGAAAAGGACTTTAAAAACAAGGCTCTCATTAATCCTCCCAGACATGCATGAAATCGTTGAGGCAAAGCGCCGTAAGCTGACTGAGTACCATGACAGAAATTCGAGAGGGAGATGGAATGAGATAGGGGACAAAGTGTTTGTACTAAACTATGGCAGATGTCCCAAATGGCTTGCAGGGACAGTAACAGGCAAGGAAGGAAACAGGCTACTGGTAGTACAAATGGACAATGGCAAAACCTGCCGGAGGCATGTAGACCAAGTCAAAAGCAGATTTACCAACAACACTGCGGAACCAGAGGCAGACTACAATGTGGAACTCGCACCACACCTGGTGGACAGACAGAGGGACCAACCTGAGTAAAAGGGCAATCCCAACAGACAGCCCAGGCGAGTCAACAACAATCACACCAATCGAAACAGACAGCCCAGGCGAGATACCAGCAACCACACCCAAAGAAAAACAGGCACCAAGGCAAACAACTGAACCACAACGCAGACGCTCCACGTGAGAGTGTAGACCACCTGAGAGACTGAACCTATAAAGACAATAAGACCTTGGGGGAGGGTGATGTCATGTATCTTACATTATTATATATAACTGTATCCTAACATGCTATACATGACCTGTAACCACCAGCATACCTTACCACCAGGGGTGCACTTGCAAGAGACAGGTATATAAGGACAGGTCTCAGGCAAGTGCAGCATTCCAGAGCTGTGAAATAAAGGTGCAGGTCCAGAGTGACCTTGACTTCACAACATGCCTCGTGTGAATCTGTACTGAGGGGACAGCACTT
The DNA here is from genome assembly GCF_044704955.1 of Pristiophorus japonicus. NCBI lineage: Eukaryota > Metazoa > Chordata > Chondrichthyes > Pristiophoridae > Pristiophorus > Pristiophorus japonicus. The sequence continues at coordinate 10,723,623 of NC_092002.1, forward strand.
TACGATTACTGACACTAGCTTTTTATTCCAGATTTATTTAATTAACTGAATTTAAATTCCCCAGCTGCTGTGGTGGGATTTGAACGATCTTTAGTCCAAGCCTTGAGGATTACTGGCCCAGTAACGTAACCACTATGCTTCCATACACATACTGGCTGGCATATTTACATGCATAACAGTGACTGCACTTCAGAATTCTTCCTCTTCGGGAGTCCCCTGGAGCCCAGGATGACTTGCTTCCACACTGACATGAGTTCTGAGACCAATGCGGGGCCGACAGTCTCTGTCACAGGTGGGGGCAGACGGTGGTTGGAGGGACGGGTGGGTGGGTGGGTGGGGGGCTTGATTTGTCGTGCGCTCCTTCCGCCGTTTGTACTTGGCTTCCGCGTACTCCCGGCGAAGAGACTCGAGGCGTTCGGCGACTTCCCGGATGCTTCTCCTCCACTTTGAGCGGTCTTGCTCCCGGCGATTCCCAAGAGTCGGTGGGGATTGTTACATTTTTTCAAGGAGGCTTTGAAGGCCTCCCTCGAGGCCTTTTCTCTGCCCTCCTGGGGCTCGCCTGCCGTGACGGAGCTCGGAGTGGAGCGCTTGCTTTGGGAGTCTGGTATCGGGCATGCGGACAATGCGGCCCCGCCCATCGGAGCTGATCGAGCGTGGTCAATGCTGCGATGCTGGGGATGTTGGCCTGAGAGAGAACGCTGACGTTGTTGCGCCTGTCCTTCATTGGCTGTAACCGGCTTTGGGACATCCTGAGGACTTGAAAGGTGCTATATAAATGCAAGTTCTTTCATTTCTTCACCCCTCGGTCACCATCTCCCTCTGGGGCTACAGGAAGAGTCGGGTTATGGTCTGCCTTTTGTCCCACGCCGATGCCAGTCCGCATTGTCGCGCCCAAGGAGAAGCGTTTTACTGGGAGGAGAATAAATCCTTCGGAGCACGGGGCACAGTTTTGGCCACCCCAATTCAGCACAGATTCAAAAGAAAAGACTTGCATTTCTATAGCGCCTTTCACAAATTCAGGATGTCCCAAAGGTACTTTGGAGTCCATGCGTACTTTTTGAAGTGTAGTCACCGTTGTAATGTAGGAAATGCGGCATGTGTTAACATGCCCACCTCTGCCAACCAGCAGACCTTCATACAATCAGTTAGCACACAAGGAGGCCGTTCGGCCCATCATGCTGTGCCACCTCTGGGAAAGAGCTGTGCAATTAGACACACTCCGTTCATTAACACATTGCTGTTTGTGGGAGCTTGCTGTGCGAAAATTGGCTGCCGCGTTTCCCATATTGCAACAGTGACTACACTCCAAAAAGTGCTTCATTGACTGTAAAGCACTTTGAGACGTCCGGTGTTCATGAAAGGCGCTATATAAATGCAAGTCTTTCTATCTTTCTCGCTCTCTCTCTCCCTTCTTTCTTTCTCTCTTCCTTTTTTCTCTCTCTCTCGCTCCCTTTCTTTCTTTCTCTCTCTCTCTCCCTTCTCTCTCTCTCTCTCTCTCAACCTCTCCCTTTCTTTCTTTCTCTCTCTCTCCCTCTCTCTCCCTTTCTTTCTCTCTCTCTCCCTTTCTTTCTTTCTCTCCCTTTCTTTCTTTCTCTCTCTCTCCCTTTCTCTCTCCCTCTCTCTCCCTTTCTTTCTCTCTCTCTCTCTCCCTTTCTTTCTCCCTCTCTCTCTCTCCCTCTCCCTTTCTTTCTCTCTCTCTCTCTCCCTCTCTCTCCCTTTCTTTCTCTCTCTCTCTCTCCCTTTCTTTCTCCCTCTCTCTCTCTCCCTCTCCCTTTCTTTCTCTCTCTCTCTCTCTCTCTCTCCCTTTCTCTCTCCCTCTCTCTCCCTTTCTTTCTCTCTCTCTCTCCCTCTCCCTTTCTCTCTCTCTCTCTCTCTTTCTTTCTCCCTTTCTCTCCCCCTGCTCTGTCCTCATAGTCTGCAAATTTTTCAGTTTTGAAGCACAGATCTGACTCTCTCTTGAAAGCCATTACTGAATCTGTTTCCACCGCCTTTTCAGGCAGCGTGTTCCAAATCGCAACAACACGCCGTGTTGAAAAAAAATGATCCTCATCCTCCCTCTGGTTCTTTTGCAAACAGCTTTAATCTGTGCCCTCTGGTTACCGACGCTCCTGCCAGTGGAAACACTGTCTCCTTATTAACCCAAGCCCTTCGCTGATTAGAAAGCCAATATCTCAGCCCCAGGACATCGCTGCAGGAGTTGCTCAATCATCATCACAGGCGCTCCCTCGAACGAGGATGACTTGCTTCCACGAGTTCACAGATGTTTCAATGAAGGACCCGATGTTCCAGATCCTGAACTACATCCTGAAGGGTGGGAGATGCCTGTGCCTGGATCTTTTTAACGTGGGGTGACCGTTGCACACCAGCCACCACACGGGGCTTGACAGAGCGAGGTCTTGGTCCAGTGGCAAGGGTTAACCAGGACGACTGGAGACCAGCTCTGCTGCACGGGCCTAGTGCGCACACATATCGCACAGTGTGGGCTGGGCCCGTGCTGCCCCCTGGACCCTCGGCTCTCCCGGGCCCCATACCCTCATTTGCCGCTCCTCCGCCCACGATCTCTCGCCGCTCCTCCGCCACAAACACTCGCCGAACCTCCGCCACGATCTCTCGCCGCTCCTCCGCCACAAACACTCGCCGAACCTCCGCCCACGATCCCTCGCCGCTCCTCCGCCACAAACACTCGCCGAACCTCCGCCACGATCTCTCGCCGCTCCTCCGCCACAAACACTCGCCGAACCTCCGCCACGATCTCTCGCCGCTCCTCCCCTACAGAAAGGCGGTGTCCTGGTACCACAGAGGAGCAGGAGGGACGTGGCTGAGATTCGGCGGGTGATCGCGGCGGAGGTGCGTCGAGTGTCTTGTGGCGGAGGAGCGGCGAGTTGCTCAGCCCTGCACTGGGAGCGTCAGCCTAGATTTTTGTGCTCGAGTCCCTGGACTGGGACTTGAACCCACGACCGTCTGGCCCAGAGGCGGGAGAGAGTGCTGCCCACTCAGGGCGAGAATAGGTTAACGCTTCGTGCTCCCTCATGGTCGAGTCGTCCCCTGATCCCCATCCACCAATGTAAACACTCACTCCCTCCACCACCGGCGCCCCCTGGCTGCAGTGTGCACCATCTACAAGATGCACTGCAGCAACTCGCCAAGGCTTCTTCGGCAGCACCTCCCAAACCCGCGACCTCCACCGCCTAGAAGGACGTGGGGGATGGTTGTTCGGGCGTGGTCACACAGGAGGGCGGGTAGCGTCGCTGGAAAGGTGCCTCAGCTCGAGCCAGCACCTTTAGCAGAGGGAGGCAAAATGAAAATGCTAAATTAAATCCAGAGCTTTGCAGTGCCTTCAAAACAAATAATGTAAACCCAAACTCATCCAATGTGCATTATAACTGTAGATCAAGGCAGCGTGTGCCTTTTAGTCTGTCAGGAGCGAGGACGCAAATTGGCTCTTGGTGCTCTGAGGCAGTAGGCTGGCACATAAATCTCAGGGCAGTGGAAAACTTGACTCAAGTACCTCTCCTGATTTTTGATAAAACAGACCTTGCAGCAAAGATTAACCGTCTTGCAGATCTCCTCTGTTTTTCCCGAATCCCTGGACCCCGGCGTTTTGCCGCCATTTTCTAATTTGATTTTGGGGCCTGCGCCCACAGGCTTTGTATTTCTCTTTCCCAGATTTCCCCCGGTTTCTCACTTTTTTCCCTCTCTCTTACTGACATTTTTTTTTATTTGTTCATGTTCTGACACCAGCCTTTCGGAGAATTCTCTCCCCCACAGGGCTGTGGTGGCTGAGTATGTTCAAGACGGAGATCGATAGATTTTTGGACGCCAAGCGAATCACGGGATGTGAGGATCGGGTGGGTAAAGTTCAGGTCGAAGATCAGCCATGGTATTGAATGGCATAGCGGGCGCGAGGGGCCGACTGGCCGACTCCTGCTCCTAAATGTTTTTAATATTCGTTCCTGGGACATGAGCATCGTGGGTAAGGCCGGCATTTATTGCCCATCCCTAATTGCCCCTCGAGAAGGTGGTGAGCCGCCTTCCTGAACCGCTGCAGTCCGTGTGGTGAAGGTGCTCCCACAGTGCTGTTAGGGAGGGAGTTCCAGGATTTTGACCCAGCGACGCTGAAGGAACGGCCGATATATTTCCCAGTCGGGATGGTGTGTGACTGGGAGGGGAACGTGGAGGTGGTGGTGTTCCCATGCGCCTACTGCTCTTGTCCTTCTAGGTGGTAGAGGTCGCGGGTTTGGGAGGTGCTGTCTAAGAAGCCTTGGCGAGTTGCTGCAGTGCATCTTGTAGACGGTGCACACTGCAGCCAGGGGGCGCCGGTGGTGGAGGGAGTGAGTGTTGAAGGTGGTGGGTAGCGTGCCGATCAAGCGGCTGCTTTGTCCTGGATGGTGTCGAGCTTCTCGAGTGTTGTTGGAGCTGCAACTCATCCAGGCAAGTGGAGAGTGTTCCATCGCACTCCTGACTTGTGTCTTGTAGATGGTGGAAAGGCTTTGGGGAGTCAGGAGGTGAGACACTCGTCGCAGAATACCCAGCCTCTGACCCGCTCTTGTTTCTTGGTTACTTCTGTCTGAGAGATCTTTCACATCTAACAATCGTCTAGCGTATTGTTCAAATTGGTTGCGGGTCATTCAACCCATTGACAGCAATTTCTGCCCCACACCCCCTAACCCCCAACCCCCTACCCCCCACATTCCCTATCCCCCAATCCCCTACCCCCCACACCCCCTACCCCCCACATCCCCTATCCCCCAACCCCCTACCCACCACATCCCCTATCCCCCAACCCCCTACCCCCCACATCCCCTATCCCCCAACCCCCTACCCCCCACATACCCTACCCCCCCAACACCCCACCCCCCAATCCCCTACCCCCCCACATCCCCTACCCCCCCAACCCCCTACCCCCCACATCCCCTACCCCCCCAACCCCTACCCCCCACATCCCCTACCCCCCAACCCCCTACCCCCCACATCCCCTACCCCCCATATCCCCTACCCCCCAACCCGCTACCCCTCAACCCCCTACCCCCCAACCCCCAACCTAAGTCAAAAAACACCCCCTACCCCCACACCCCCTACCCCCTACATCCCCTACTCCCCACACCCCCTACCCCCCACATCCCCTACCCCCCACACCCCCTACCCCCCACATCCCCTACCCCCCCAACCCCCTACCCCCCACACCCCCTACCCCCCACATCCCCTACCCCCCACGCCCCCTACCCCCCACACCCCCTACCCCCCAACCCGCTACCCCTCAACTCCCTACCCCCCATATACCCTACCCCCCACACCCCCTACCACCCACACCCCCTACCCCACACATCCCCTACCCCCCACACCCCCTACCCCCCACATCCCCTACCCCACAACCCCCTACCCCCCCAACCCCCGACCCCCCACATCCCCTACCCCCCAACCCCCCTACTCCCCACATCCCCTACCCCCCAAACCCCTACCCCCCACATCCCCTACACCCCAACCCCCTACCCCCCACATCCCCTACCCCCTAACCCCCCTACCCCCCGCATCCCCTACCCCCCACATCCCATACCCCCAACCCCCCTACCCCCCACATCCCCTACCCCCCAACCCCCTACACCCCAAACCCCCTACCCCCCACATCCCCTACCCCCCACATCCACTAACCCCCAACCCCCTACCCCCCATATCCCCGCTACCCCTCAACCCACTACCCCCCAACCCCCTACCCCCAACCCCCTACCCCCCACATCCCCTACCCCCCACATCCCCTACCCCCGAAACCCCTACCCCCCACATCCCCTACCCCCCACACCCCCTACCCCCCACATCCCCTACCCTCCCAACCCCCTACCCCCACACCCCCTACCCCCCACATCCCTAACCCCCTACGCCCCCTACCCCCCACACCCCCTACCCCCCAACCCGCTACCCCTCAACCCCCTACCCCCCACACCCCCTACCCCCCACATCCCCTAGCCCCCCAACCCCCTACCCCCCACACCCCCTACCCCCACGTCCCCTACCCCCCAACCCGCTACCCCTCAACCCCCTACCCCCCATATACCCTACCCCCCACACCCCCTACCCCCCACATCCCCTACCCCCCACACCCCCTACCCCCAATCCCCCTACCCCCCACATCCCCTACCCCCCACATCCTCTACCCCCCACATACCCTACCCCCCACATACCCTACCCCCCATACCCGCTACCCCACACATCTCCTACCCCCCACATACCCTACCCCCACACCAGCTAACCCCCACACCCCCTACCCCCCACATACCCTACCCCCAACCCCCTACCCCCCACACCCCCTACCCCCAACCCCCCTACCCCCCACATCCGCTACCCCCCACATACCCTACCCCCCACATACCCTACCCCCCACACCCCATACCCCCCAACCCCCCTACCCCCCACATCCACTACCCCCCACATACCCTACCCCCCACATACCCTACCCCCACACCCGCTACCCCACACATCCCCTACCTCCCACATCCCCTACCCCCCACATATCCTACCCCCCACATACCCTACCCCCCACACCCGCTACCCCACACTTACCCTACCCCCCACATCCCCTACCCCCCAACCCCCTACCCCCCACATACCCTACCCCCCACATACCCTACCCCCCACATCCCCTACCCCCCACATCCCCTACCCCCCACATCCCCTACCCCCCACATCCCCTACCCCCCACATCCTCTACCCCCCACATACCCTACCCCCCACATCCTCTACCCCCCACATACCCTACCCCCCACATACCCTACCCCCCACACCCGCTACCCCACACATCTCCTACCCCCCACATACCCTACCCCCCACACCAGCTAACCCCCACACCCCCCTACCCCCCACATCCTCTACCCCCCACATCCCCTACCCCCCACATACCCTACCCCCCACACCAGCTAACCCCCACACCCCCCTACCCCCCACATACCCTACCCCCAAACCCCCTACCCCCCACACCCCCTACCCCCCAACCCCCTACCCCCCACATACCCTACCCCCCACACCCGCTACCCCACACATCCACTACCCCCCACATCCCCTACCAGCTAACCCCCAACCCCCACACCATCCCACTTAACCTGCCCCACAATCCCCTACCATCCCACACACCCCCTATACCCACATACCCTACCCCCCACATACCCTACCCCCCAACCCCTACCCCCCACATACCCTACCCACTCCCTACCCCCCACATACCCTACCCACCACACCCACCACCCCACACCCTACCCCCCACATACCCAACCACCCCAACCCCCTACCCCCCCACGCCCCCTACCCCCAACCCGCTACCCCTCAACCCCCTACCGCCCACATCCCCTACCCCCCCACATCCCCTACCACCCCACATCCCCTACCCCCCACACCCCCTACCCCCCACATCCCCTATCCCCCATATACCCTACCCCCCACATACCCTACCCCCCACGCCCCCTACCCCCCACACCCGCTACCCCACACATCCCCTACCCCCCACATCCCCTACACCCCACATACCCTACCCCCCACATACCCTACCCCCCACATACCCTACCCCCCACACCCTCACCCCCCACATACCCTACCCCCCACATACCCTAACCCCCACATCCCATTCACCGTCGGATCCATTAATTAATGTGGCAATGCAACTCCTGAGGTGGAAGAATAAAAGCGTCATGTGACTAGGTCACCTGACAAGTTCCTGCACAGCCATACAGTACGTGTGAGCCTTAGTGATGGTGTAAGGGATATATCGCAATCAATAACGTAATTTGCTCCAGTTCTGACCGAGGGTCCACACATTGAAATACAAACACACGCCCGCGCTCTCTCTCCCGACACGCTGAGTCTTTTCCAGAAAACTCTGCTTCCCGCTCAGGTCCGCAGTCGTTTTTTTCAGATTTCGCATCCCCGGCCTGATCCAGTGCCGCCGAAAGCGTGCGTGCGTCCGAGCCATGATGTCCGCCCCAGCCAAGATCATCTCTCTCCGCACCGATCGCGGAACCTCCCCACTGCACATGGCCCAGTAACACGCCAGGCCCTGGTAATGTATTTGCTTCCTGGGTTCTTTGCTTAAGAATTCATAGCAACACATTGCTATTGAGAGCTAGTTGGTTTATTAGCAAAAGGTTTAACAATCACACGACATATTACCACTACATCCACCGAGCTCACAACTGCATACCTCATCCCCCGAGCCCAACTGGCTGGGGTTTTATTTAGTCTTGTAAACGTCACGTGACTGGCTAAGCCACTCCCACCTCAACAGCTCTACAACTATTTTAAGTTGAAACCGTAAATCAAGTGGCCCCTTATTAAAGGGGCACTGAAACCGACAAGTAAACAAATGAACTTTTAACTGTAAACTTCATTCAAATTAAGATTTGGTTGCCGGGGGTGATGATGCACTCCAGTCCCTCCGGCGCCCACCCCTCGCGGAAGGCCGCGAGCGTACCGGTGGACACCGCGTGCTCCATCTCCAGGGACACCCTGGCTCGGATGTAACCGCGGAAGAGAGGCAGGCAGTCGGACTGAACGACCCCCTCGACCGCCCGCTGCCTGGACCGGCTGATGGTCCCCTTGGCCAGGCCCAGGAGCAGTCCTACGAGGAGGCCCTCGGATCTGCCCGCTCCCCTCCACAACAGGGTGTCCAAAGATCAGGAGCGTGGGACTGAAGTGCAGCCAGAATTTGAGGAGCAGCCCCCAAGCTCCACAACCCTGTGAGCATACTCACAAGTGCGTACGTTCCCGACCAAAGCTATCGGCCGTTACCTAGCTCGCTCTTCAACGGTAAAGGCAGCTGTTAGAGGTCGACACCTCAGGGTTGTCCTGCAACCGTTGAAAGAAAGATGTGCATTTATATAGCGCCTCATGACCTCAGGATGCCCCAAAGCACTTTACAGCCAATGAAGTACCTTTGGAGTGTAGTCACTGTTATAATGTGGAAAACACGGCAGCCAATTTGCGCACAGCAAGCTCCCACAAACAGCAATGTGACAATGACCAGATAATCTGTTTTTAAGTGTTGGTTAAGGGATAAATATTGGCCCGGGACACCTCCCCTGCTCTTCTTCGAAATAATGCCATGGGATCTTTTACATCCACCCGAGACGGCAGACAGGGCCTCGGTTTAACGTCTCATCCTCTGACAGTGCAGCACTCCCGTAGCACTGCACCAGGAGTGTTAACCATGGATTTATGTGCTGGAGTGGGACTTGAACCCACAACTGTTCTGACTCAGAGGCGGGAGTCAGGTGACGTCAGGTGACAAAGCCTCCGAGAGTGTGTCCAACCACAGTTGGCAGACGCGAGACAATCTGGCTCGTGTTGTCAGAGGCACCAAGTGCAGGTCCTGTGCCAACCAGCCCCGGGCCCAATTGGCGTAGACCTTAATCTCATTGATATTTAAGTGGGGAATGCAGTTAAGCAATTAGATAGCCACCACACGGCATTTTAAAGGGGTGATAATAACAGCGGGCGGTCGCCGTCTACAACGCTGATACGGCTTGCGAAAGGAACAATACGCTTCCGCCCCCGCCCCCAACCCAACCTCTCGGTGTTTGTCGAGCGAGTTGCCAACTCGTGTGGACCGAGAAGATCTCAGGCTCAGCCGGGCCTGAGGGAGCTGGGGGAAAGAGTGGGGAGAGGTGCGTAGTCAAGGGTGGGGGTGTGGATAAAAGGGGGTTGGGTGGGGAGGGCTGGGGGAAATAACGATGCTGCGAAGCCCCCCCACAGTCGAATAGCCCGGGATTGGGGGTGGGGGGAATCTTTCGAAGCGAAAACAAAAATTATTTTCCGTCGCTCGCTCTATCGAGGCAGCGGTGCCTGGGTTAATGTAGCCGGGAACCCTTTTATGGAACAGCTGGCTGCAGGAGTTGCTTTTGGACTAGTGCCAGTGCGTGCATGCTTCCTTTTGAGAGCTTGGCTCCAGGCTGCAGGAACCAGAGCCGAGCGAGTCTGGAAAACAAGGACTGGACCCCTTTAACTATCCCATAATTTCTGGTATGATGCCCACCGGCAGTCAGACACAGCAGGGTGGGTGAGGAGAACCCTCAAACAAAGAAACACATGGCGGTGTTATCATCTGGGATTACATCGGGAGGGAGCCACTCTGGTTTAATTCTCGGCCCCCGCCCCTCCCCGCCAACCCTTCCAACCTTGGCTCAGTGGGCAGCGCACTCGACTCTGAGTCAGAAGGTTGTGGGTTCAAGTTCCATCCCAGCACATAAATCCAGGCCGACACTCCCAGTGCAGTGCTGAGGGAGTGCCGCACTGTCGGAGGTGCCGTCTTTCGGATGAGACGTTAAACCGAGGCCCCGTCTGCTCTCTCAGGTGGACGTAAAAGATCCCACGGCACTATTTTGAAGAAGAGCAGGGGGAGTTATCCCCGGTGTCCTGGGCAAATATTTATCCCTCAATCAACATAACAAAAACAGATTATCACATTGCTGTGTGTGGGAGCTTGCTGTGCGCAAATTGGCTGCCGCGTTTCCTATATTTATCATCATCATAGGCAGTCCCTCGAAGCGAGGATGACTTGCTTCCACTCCAAATAGGGATGAGTTCCCAGGTGTTTCAATGAAGGACCCAATATTCCGGATCCCGAACTACATCCTGAAGGGTGGAAGATGCCTGTGGGTGGATTTTTTTAACGTGGGGTGACCGTTGCACACCAGCCACCACACGGGGCTTGACAGAGCGAGGTCTTGGTCCAGTGGCAAGGGTTAACCAGGACGACTGGAGACCAGCTCTGCTGCACGGGCCTAGTGCGCGCACATATCGCACAGTGTGGGCTGGGCCCGTGCTGCCCCTGGGTCCTCGGCTCTTCTGGGCCCCGAACTCTCGCCTCTCCCGGGCCCCGATCACGTCCCTCCACGATCTCTCGCCGCTCCTTCGCCCCGACCTCGCCCGCTCCTGCTGTACCTGCCCGCGCTCCAATCACAGACATTACATTAACATTCCTACATTACAACAGCGTCTACACTCCAAAAAGGGGCTTCATCGGCTGTGAAGCATTTGGGATGTCCGGAGACCATGAAAGGCGCTATATAAATGCAAGTCTTTCTTTCGCTAACTCCAAGGGTCCCGGTCGCCCCCCCTGGGACCTCATCTAAGTGACGATTCTCGCCAGGGTAGCTGGGCTGCAAGTTGTTGAGCTAACAAGGCTCAATCTTGTCCGTAGCGCGGTGACCCGCAGGCAAACATGGCTGAGGCCGGGGCAAACTGGGTAAGGGGCCTGCTCCCGACGGAAGTCCAGCGCCTCCTATTGGATCGACACCCGAAGGCCTGCCCCAGGGCGGAGCAGGGGGAGGGGAGGGGAGTGACGGAAACACGAGAGGAGAACGAGAGAGCGAGGAAAGAAGGAAGGTGGAAGTGGTGCGTGGGACAACAATCCGCGCTGTGAGTCTGGTAGTACGCGGATTCTGGTCGCGGCCCAGCTTTGACTCGTTGCATTCGTTCCAGTTCATCGTAAAGCAGCTCTGGGGGAGCAATCTGAGTTTTATAGCAGATTTTCCTGCCTTGATAAGATTTCCCGCATCTCTTGCAATCCCTCAAGTGGAAATGAAAGAAAGGAAGACTTGCATTTATATAGCGCCTTTCACAACCGCCGGATGTTAGAGGTCGACACCCCAGGGTTGTCTTGCAGTCTTTGCAAGAAAGACTTGCATTTCTATAGCACCTTTCACAGCCTCAGGATGCCCCAAAGCGCTTTACAGCCAACGAAGTACTTTTGGAGTGTAGTCACTGTTGTAATGAGGGACACGCAGCAACCAATTTGCGCTCAGCAAGCTCCCACAAACAGCCATGTGATAATGACCCAAATAATCTGTTTTTGTGATGTTGATTGAGGGATAAATATTGGCCCCAGGACACCGGGGATAACTCCCCCTGCTCTTTTTCGAAATAGTACCATGGGATCTTTTACGTCCACCTGAGAGAGCAGACGGGGCCTCGGTTTAACGTCTCATCCGAAAGACGGCACCTCCGACAGTGCGGCACTCCCTCAGCACTGCACTGGGGGGTGTCGGCCTGGCTTTATGTGCTCAAGTGGTGCAGGCTCGAAGGGCCGAATGGCCTACTCCTGCACCTATTTTCTATGTTTCTAAGGCCCCTGGAGTGGGACTCGAACCCACAACCTTCTCGATTCGTGGCGAGGTGATACCCACTGAGCCACGGCTGACACAAAGATGCTGGAAATCGAACCAACGTCAATCTGAATTACACGTTGCAATTGTTCGGGTGCAACTCCAGGGGACCCTGTCACCCCCTGGGCAATTCCCATCAGTACCCACAGAGGGCTGGAGAAACCCCCTCACAAGGGGAACAGATAGGGTAGACAGAAGGAAACTATCTCCGCTGGTTTAGGAGTCAGCTGTGGCTCAGTGGGTGGCACACTCGCCTTTGAGTCAGAAGATTGCGGGTTTATTGTCATTGAAAGTTGGCATGCAGGTACAGCAGGCGGTGAAGAAGGCAAATGGCATGTTGGCCTTCATAGCTAAGGGATTTGAGTATAGGAGCAGGGGAGTCTTACTGCAGTTGTACAGGGCCTTGGTGAGGCCTCACCTGGAATATTGTGTTCAGTTTTGCTCTCCTAATCTGAGGGAGGACGTTCTTGCTATTGAGGGAGTGCAGCGAAGGTTCACCAGACTGATTCCCAGGATGGCTGGACTGACATATGAGGAGAGACTGGATCAACTGGGCCTTTATACGCTGGCGTTTAGAAGGATGAGAGGGGATCTCATAGAAACGTATAAGATTCTGACGGGACGGGACAGGTTAGTTGCGGGAAGAATGTTCCCGATGTTGGGGAAGTCCAGAACCAGGGGACACAGTCTTAGGATAAGGAGTAGGTCATTTAGGACTGAGATGAAGTGAAACTTCTTCACTCAGAGAGTTGTGAACCTGTGGAATTCCCTGCCGCAGAGAGTCGTTGATGCCAGTTCATTGGCTATATTCAAGAGGGAGTTAGATGTGGCCCATACAGCTAAAAGGATCAAGGGGTATGGAGAGAAAGCAGGAAAGGGATACTGAGGTGAATGATCAGCCATGATCATATTGAATGGTGGTGCAGGCTCGAAGGGCCGAATGGCCTGCTCCTACACTTATTTTCTATGTTTCTATGTTTCTATGTTTCTATGTTTAAGTCCCACTCCAGGGACTTAAGCACAAAAATCCAGGCTGACACTCCCAGTGCAGTGCTGAGGGAGCGCCGCACTGTCGGAGGTGCCGTGTTTTGGATGAGACGTTAAACCGAGGCCCCGTCTGCCCTCTCAGGTGGAAGTAAAAATCCCAAGGCAATATTTCGAAGAAGAGCAGGTTAGTTCTCCCCGGTGTCCTGGGGCCAATATTTATCCCTCAATCAACATAACAAAAACAGATTATCTGGTCATTATCACATTGCTGTTTGTGGGAGCTTGCTGTGCGCAAATCGACTGCCGCGTTTCCCACATTACAACAGCGACTACACTCCAAAAGTACTTCATTGGCTGTAAAGCGCTTGGAAACATCCGGTGGTCATGAAAGGCGCTATATAAACGCAAGTGTTTCTTTTTTGGTTGGGGATTCTAGGACTAGGGGGCATAGCCTAAAAATTAGAGTTAGACCTTTCAGGATTGAAATTAGGAAATGTGAGCAGGTAGCCAAGAGGGTCAATGAGGGCAGTGTGTACGATGTAGTATATATGGACTTTAGCAAGGCTTTTGATAAGATCCCACATGGTAGATTGGTCATGAAGGTTAAAGCCCATGGGATACAGGGCAAAGTGGCAAGTTGGATCCAAAATTGGCTTGGAGGTAGGAAGCAAAGGGTAATGATTGATGGGTGTTTTTGTGACTGGAAGGATGTTTCCAGTGGGGTTCTGCAGGGCTCAGTACTGGGTCCCTTGTTTTTTGTGGTATATATCAACGATTTAGATTTGAATATAGGGAGTATGATTAAGAAGTTTGCAGATGACACTAAAATTGGCTGTGCGGTTGATAATGAAGAGGAAAGTCATGGGCTGCAGGAGGATATCAATCTACTGGTCAGGTGGGCAGAGCAGTGGCAAATGGAATTTAATTCAGAGAAGTGTGAGGTGATGCACTTTGGGAGGGCTAATAAGGAAAGGGTATATACATTAAGCGGTAGGCCACTTAAACGTATAGATGAACAAAGGGACCTTGGAGTGCTTGTCCACAGATCCCTGAAAGTAGCAGGCCAGGTGAATAAGGTGGTTAAGAAGGCATACGGAATGCTTGCCTTTATTGGCCAAGCCATAGAATATAAGAGCAGGGAGGTTATGCTTAAATTGTATAATACTTTGGTTAGGCCACAGCTGGAGTACTGCGTGCAGTTCTGGTCGCTGTGTTATAGGAAGGACGTGATTGCATTAGAGAGGGTGTAGAGGAGATTTACTAGGATGCTGCCTGGAATGGAGAATCTTAGTTATGAGGACAGATTGGATAGGCTGGGTTTGTTCTCATTGGAACAGAGGAGATTGAGAGGAGACCTCATTGAGGTGTACAAAATATTGAGGCGCCTGGACATAGTGGCTAGTAAGGGTCTATTTCCATTGGTGGAGAGGTCTATTACGAGGGGGCAAAGTTTTAAGGGGGTTGGTGGAAGGTTTAGAGGGGATTTGAGGGGAGGGCTTCTTTACGCAGAGGGTTGTGGGGATCTGGAACTCGCTGCCTGGAAGAGTGGTGGATGCAGAAACCCTCACCACTTTTAAGAGATGGTTGGATGGGCACTTAAAGTGCAGTAACCTGCAGAGTTACGGACCTAGAGCTGGTAATTGGGATTAGACTGGATGGGCTTTTGTTGGACGGAGCAGATACAATGGTAAGTACTGCAGGGAATAGAATACAGCCAGGGTGATCTCCTGGACTAGTTTCCATCGCCTGGATGGGTCGGAGAGGAATTTTCCCAGATTTTTTTTTCTCCCTAAATTGGCCTGGGTTTTTATCTGGTTTTTGCCTCTCCCAGGAGATCACATGTCTCCGGTTAGGGCGGGGTGTACAATGTTTCAGTGTAAGGGGTGTCGCAGTTGTGTGGGGCGGACTGGTTGGGCCGGGTGCTCTTTGCCTTTCCGTCATTGTTCATTGTTCCTAGGTTTATATGTAACCTTCAGGGCTGCTGACCGAGGGCCGTGTGGCTCTTTGTTGGCCGACGCGGACACGATGGGCCGAAATGGCCTCCTTCTGCGCTGTAAATTTCTATGTTTCTAAATGGCAATTGATGCTTGATCAATTTTTAATTTTTAATCTGGAGATTGATAGCCCTTTTGTTCACCAAAGGTATTAAAGAATATGGGCCAAAGGAGGGGTATATGGAGTTAGGTCGCAGATCAGCCCATGATCTCATTGAATGGCGGAACAGGCTCGAGGGGCTGAATGGCCTCCTCCTGTTCCTATTTCTTATGTTTTTATGTAGCCACGGATTGTTAAGCAAAGAACCCACGAAGCAAATACACCACAGTAATCACTGCCACTCCGTGTGCAGAAATAAAAGACAGAATATCCCTATTCTGACTCCCAACTCATTTTATTTTCGGTCCCCAATACAGATCAACTTTCACATCTCAGCCAAAGGACAGCACTACCCACAGTGCAGCACTCTATCAGCATCAGCCTAGATTATGTTCGAGTCTCTGAGGTGGGACTTCGAACCCGCAGGCTTCTAACTCAGAAGCGAGTGTGCTGCTTACTGAGCCACAGCTGACACTAAGCCTGGCAGCTTGCTGGTGCCGAGGTTGAACCATGGACTGGTTTGGCCGCATGGCCTGTTCCCACATAGTCATTTGTACGCCTTCACTCTTGAAGCGCAAATGTGGTTTGCTCGTTCTAAACCTGTGGTGGGGTGTGACGCATCCCAACTTGTCGTGCGCAAATTGGGTATGCAACCTTTAGCGTCAGCCAGAAAATAAATCGTGCGAATAACAACTGAGAACTGGGTCGCCCCCAAAAAAGGAGAGAGAAATATATATTTCTTTTACAGTTTCAATTATTTGTTAAACGATCACAGATTTTGGCAGAGATTGGGGGGGGGAAGATGCAAGATATACAAGATGAAAAACACAGTCGTGCACTGAAGTACGCAGCAGGTCGGTTGGAGGTTGCAAGGAATTGCCTGGGCAATGGGCTTGGGAATGTAGCACAGTGGTTATGTTACTGAACTAAATAAACCAATGACCTGCACTACTGATCCAGGGATCCTAGTTCAAATCCCACCACAGCAGCTGGGGGAATTTAAATTCAGTTAATTAAATAAATCGGTAATAAAATGCTAGTATCCATAACATTAGATTGTTGTAAAACCCCATCTTGTTTAATAATGCCTTTAAGGGAAGGAATTGTGACGTCCTTACCCAGTCTGGCTGATAGGTGACTTCAGGCCCACAGCAATGTGGTTAACTCTTAATTGCCCTCTAAATTGGCCCAGCGAGAGACACTCAGTTGTAGTAAACCCACTATGACAAAGACAGTGCTGTTGGGAGCACCTTCACCACACGGGCTACAGTGGTTCAAGAAGGCGGCTCACCACCACCTTCTCAAGGGGCAATTAGGGATGGGCGATAAATGCCGGCCTTGCCAGCGACGCCCACATCCCGTGAACGAATAAAAAAAAAAATGCAATTGAGGAGGAAGTGATACCAAACTTGGCTTCTAAAAATGCTTTTGATTAAGGCACTGTGGGGGGAAGAGAGCGGGGCGGGTGGGTGGGAGATTGAAGAGTTCTCGAGAGCGGGGCGGGCGGGTGGGAGATTGAAGAGTTCTCGAGAGCGGGGCGGGCGGGTGGGAGATTGAAGAGTTCTCGAGAGCGGGGCGGGCGGGAGATTGAAGAGTTCTCGAGAGCGGGACGGGTGGGTGGGAGATTGAAGAGTTCTCGAGAGCGGGACGGGTGGGTGGGAGATTGAAGAGTTCTCGAGAGCGGGACGGGTGGGTAGGAGATTGAAGAGTTCTCGAGAGCGGGGCAGGTGGGTGGGAGATTGAAGAGTTCTCGAGAGCGGGGCGGGTGGGTGGGCGGGAGATTGAAGAGTTCTCGAGAGCGGGGCAGGCGGGTGGGTGGGAGATTGAAGAGTTCTCGAGAGCGGGGCGGGTGGGAGATTGAAGAGTTCTCGAGAGCGGGGCAGGTGGGTGGGAGATTGAAGAGTTCTCGAGAGCGGGGCGGGCGGGTGGGCGGGAGATTGAAGAGTTCTCGAGAGCGGGGCGGGCGGGTGGGAGATTGAAGAGTTCTCGAGAGCGGGGCGGGCGGGAGATTGAAGAGTTCTCGAGAGCGGGGCGGGCGGGTGGGAGATTGAAGAGTTCTCGAGAGCGGGGCGGGTGGGAGATTGAAGAGTTCTCGAGAGCGGGGCGGGTGGGAGATTGAAGAGTTCTCGAGAGCGGGGCGGGTGGGAGATTGAAGAGTTCTCGAGAGCGGGGCGGGAGATTGAAGAGTTCTCGAGAGCGGGGCGGGTGGGAGATTGAAGAGTTCTCGAGAGCGGGGCGGGAGATTGAAGAGTTCTCGAGAGCGGGGCGGGCGGGTGGGAGATTGAAGAGTTCTCGAGAGCGGGGCGGGCGGGTGGGTGGGAGATTGAAGAGTTCTCGAGAGCGGGGCGGGTGGGTGGGAGATTGAAGAGTTCTCGAGAGCGGGGCGGGTGGGAGATTGAAGAGTTCTCGAGAGCGGGGCGGGCGGGTGGGAGATTGAAGAGTTCTCGAGAGCGGGGCGGGTGGGTGGGAGATTGAAGAGTTCTCGAGAGCGGGGCAGGTGGGTGGGAGATTGAAGAGTTCTCGAGAGCGGGGCGGGAGATTGAAGAGTTCTCGAGAGCGGGGCGGGAGATTGAAGAGTTCTCGAGAGCGGGGCGGGCGGGAGATTGAAGAGTTCTCGAGAGCGGGGCGGGCGGGAGATTGAAGAGTTCTCAAGAGCGGGGCGGGCGGGCGGGTGGGAGATTGAAGAGTTCTCAAGAGCGGGGCGGGCGGGTGGGTGGGAGATTGAAGAGTTCTCGAGAGCGGGGCGGGGCGGGTGGGAGATTGAAGAGTTCTCGAGAGCGGGGCGGGCGGGCGGGAGATTGAAGAGTTCTCGAGAGCGGGGCGGGCGGGCGGGAGATTGAAGAGTTCTCGAGAGCGGGGCGGGCGGGAGATTGAAGAGTTCTCGAGAGCGGGGCGGGCGGGTGGGAGATTGAAGAGTTCTCGAGAGCGGGGCGGGTGGGTGGGTGGGAGATTGAAGAGTTCTCGAGAGCGGGGCGGGTGGGTGGGAGATTGAAGAGTTCTCGAGAGCGGGGCGGGCGGGCGGGTGGGAGATTGAAGAGTTCTCGAGAGCGGGGCGGGTGGGAGATTGAAGAGTTCTCGAGAGCGGGGCGGGCGGGTGGGAGATTGAAGAGTTCTCGAGAGCGGGGCGGGCGGGTGGGAGATTGAAGAGTTCTCGAGAGCGGGGCGGGTGGGTGGGAGATTGAAGAGTTCTCGAGAGCGGGGCGGGCGGGCGGGAGATTGAAGAGTTCTCGAGAGCGGGGCGGGCGGGTGGGTGAGAGATTGAAGAGTTCTCGAGAGCGGGGCGGGTGGGAGATTGAAGAGTTCTCGAGAGCGGGGCGGGTGGGAGATTGAAGAGTTCTCGAGAGCGGGGCGGGTGGGAGATTGAAGAGTTCTCGAGAGCGGGGCGGGCGGGCGGGAGATTGAAGAGTTCTCGAGAGCGGGGCGGGCGGGTGGGAGATTGAAGAGTTCTCGAGAGCGGGGCGGGCGGGTGGGTGAGAGATTGAAGAGTTCTCGAGAGCGGGGCAGGCGGGTGGGAGATTGAAGAGTTCTCGAGAGCAGGGCGGGCGGGTGGGAGATTGAAGAGTTCTCGAGAGCGGGGCGGGCGGGTGGGAGATTGAAGAGTTCTCGAGAGCAGGGCGGGTGGGTGGGTGGGAGATTGAAGAGTTCTCGAGAGCGGGGTGGGCGGGTGGGAGATTGAAGAGTTCTCGAGAGCGGGGCGGGTGGGTGGGTGGGAGATTGAAGAGTTCTCGAGAGCGGGGTGGGTGGGTGGGAGATTGAAGAGTTCTCGAGAGCGGGGTGGGCGGGTGGGAGATTGAAGAGTTCTCGAGAGCGGGGTGGGTGGGTGGGTAGGAGATTGAAGAGTTCTCGAGAGCGGGGCGGGCGGGAGATTGAAGAGTTCTCGAGAGCGGGGCGGCGGGTGGGAGATTGAAGAGTTCTCGAGAGCGGGGCGGGTGGGTGGGTGGGAGATTGAAGAGTTCTCGAGAGCGGGGTGGGTGGGTGGGTAGGAGATTGAAGAGTTCTCGAGAGCGGGGCGGGCGGGAGATTGAAGAGTTCTCGAGAGCGGGGCGGCGGGTGGGAGATTGAAGAGTTCTCGAGAGCGGGGCGGGTGGGTGGGAGATTGAAGAGTTCTCGAGAGCGGGGCGGGTGGGTGGGAGATTGAAGAGTTCTCGAGAGCGGGGCGGGCGGGTGGGTGGGAGATTGAAGAGTTCTCGAGAGCGGGGCGGGTGGGAGATTGAAGAGTTCTCGAGAGCGGGGCGGCGGGTGGGAGATTGAAGAGTTCTCGAGAGCGGGGCGGGTGGGTGGGAGATTGAAGAGTTCTCAAGAGCACCATTGACGACACTGTCGTTGAGGTTAAAAAAAGAAATGAACTTGCATTTACATAAGAACATACGAAATAGGAGTAGGCCATACGGCCCCTCGAGCCTGCTCCGCCATTTAATGCGATCATGGTTGATCTGATCATGGACTCAGGTCCACTTCCCTGCCCACTCCCGTAACTCCTTAATCCCTTATCTGTTAAGAAACTCTATTTCTGTCTTAAATTTATTCAATGTCCCGGCTTCCACAGCTCTCTGAGGCAGCGAATTCCACAGATTCACAACCCTCTGAGAGAAGAAATTTCTCCTCATCTCAGTTTTAAATGGGCGGCCCCTTATTCTAAGATCATGCCCCCTAGTTCTAGTCTCCCCCATCAGTGGAAACATCCTCTCTGCATCCACCTTGTCAAGCCCCCTCATAATCTTATACCTTTCGATAAGATCACCTCTCATTCTTCTGAATTCCAGTGAGTAGAGGCCCAACCTACTCAGCCTCTCCTCATCGGTCACAAACTCACATCCCAAAGCAGTTTACAACCAATTAAGTATTCCTGCACGGTTGTAATGTGGGAAACGCGGCAGTCAATTCACGCACAGCAAAGCTCCCACAAACAGCAATAGCATAATGTCCAGAAAATCTGTGTTAGTGATGTTGGTTGAGGAACAAATATTGGCCAAGCAAAACCCCCTCCCCATCATTCCCGCCCCTTCCCCCCATCCTCTAGATATAAAAGCCAGCAGTCCATTAGCCTTTTGAATTATTTCCTCAGTAAAGGCAATCTTTAAATCCTGCAATGAGGAACAGGGATAGAGGGTGTATGCCTGGGTTCCCACGCCTCACCCCGTTAAGTTGCTTGGGTCGGTCTTTCGGTTCCTCCATCACTGACCCAATTCCCTTTTTGATTAAAATAAACACGTGCTGCGATTCCTCTATGGATTAAGTTGCTGCAATTGCAATGTATTTGCTTCCTGGGTTTTTTGCTTAAGAATTTAGAGCAACACATTGCTATTAAGGACTAGTTGGTTTATGAACAAAGCTTTAACAATCACACCACACATTATCGGTTCATCCACCAGGCTCACAACCATCTGCCCCATCGTGGATCCCCTGAACCCAACTGGCTGGGATGGAGTATAAAAGCAGAGAAGCCTTGCTACAACTGTATAGGGTATTGGTGAGGCCGCACCTGGAGTACTGCGTGCAGTTTTGGTCACCTTACTTAAGGAAGGATATACTGGCTTTGGAGGGGATACAGAGACAATTCACTAGGCTGATTCCGGAGATGAGGGGGTTACCTTATGATGATAGATTGAGCAGACTGGGTCTTTACTCGTTGGAGTTCAGAAGGATGAGGGGTGATCTTATGGAAACATTTAAAATAATGAAAGGGATAGACAAGATAGAGGCAGAGAGGTTGTTTCCACTGGTCGGGGAGACTAGAACTAGGAGGCACAGCCTCAAAATACGGGGGAGCCAATTTAAAACCGAGTTGAGAAGGAATTTCTTCTCCCAGAGGGTTGTGAATCTGTGGAATTCTCTGCCCAAGGAAGCAGTTGAGGCTAGCTCATTGAATGTATTCAAATCACAGATAGATAGATTTTTAACCAATAAGGGAATTAAGGGTTACGGAGAGCGGGCGGGTAAGTGGAGATGAGTCCACGGCCAGATCAGCCATGATCTTGTTGAATGGTGGAGCAGGCTCGAGGGGCGAGATGGCCTACTCCTGTTCCTAATTCTTATGTTCTTTATGTTCTTATTGAGCCTTGTGAACATCACGTGACTGGCTAAGCCACTCACAACTCAACAGTTCTACAACTATTTTAGTTGCACCTGTAAATCAAATGCCTCTTTATTGAAGGGGTAAATTAGATGGCAAACTTTAATACAAATGCCCACTTATTAAAGGGGGGGGGGGCACTAAAAACAACACATAAACAAATTACATTTTGGCCATCAACTTAATTCAAATTAAAATTTGGTTGCCGGGGGTGATGATGCACTCCATTCCCTCCGGCGCCCACCTCTCGTGGAAGGCCGCGAGCGTACCGGTGGACACCGCGTGCTCCATCTCCAGGGACACCCTGGCTCGGATGTAACCGCGGAAGAGAGGCAGGCAGTCGGGCTGAATGACCCCCTCGACCGCCCGCTACCTGGACCGGCTGATGGCCCCCTTGGCCGTGCCCAGGAGCAGCCCTACGAAGAGGCCCTCCGACCTGCCCGCTCCCCTCCGCACAGGGTGCCCAAAGATCAGGAGCGTGGGACTGAAGCACAACCAGAATTTGAGGAGCAGCCCCTTCAAATATTGGAAGAGGGGCTGCAACCTGTAACAACTCCACAAACCTGTGAGCATACTGACCGGTGCACACATCACGGCAATGAACCTTTAATAACATAAGAACATAAGAAATAGGAACAGGAGTAGGCCATACGGCCCCTCGAGCCTGTTCCGCCATTTAATAAGATCATGGCTGATCTGATCATGGACTCAGCTCCACTTCCCCGCCCGCTCCCCATAACCCCTTATCCCCTTATCGTTTAAGAAACTGTCTATTTCTGTCTTAAATTTATTCAATGTCCCAGCTTCCACAGCTCTCTGAGGCAGAGAATTACACAGATTTACAACCCTCTGAGAGAAGAAATTCCTCCTCATCTCAGTTTTAAATGGGCGGCCCCTTATTTTAAGATCATGCCCCCTAGTTCTAGTCTCTTTCATCAGTGGAAACATCCTCTCTGCATCCACCTTGTCAAGCCCCCTCATAATCTTATACATTTCGAAAAGATCACCTCTCATTCTTCTGAATTCCAATGAGTAGAGGCCCAACCTCCTCAACCTTTCCTCATAAGTCAACCCCCTCATCAACCTAGTGAACCTTCTCTGAACTGCCTCCAAAGCAAGTATATCCTTTCTTAATATAGAAACCAAAACTGCACGCAGTATTCCAGATGTGTCCTCACCAATACCCTGTATAACCGTAGCAAAACTTCCCTGCTTTTATACTCCAAATCCTTTGCAATAAAGGTCAAGATTCCATTGGCCTTCCTGATCACTTGCTGTATCTGCATACTATCCTTTTGTGTTTCATGCACAAGTACCCCCAGGTCCCGCTGTACTGCAGCACTTTGCAATCTTTCTCCATTTAAATAATAACTTGCACTTTGATTTTTTTCTGCCAAAGTACATGACCTCACACTTTCCAACATTATACTCCATCTGCCAAATTTTTGCCCACTCACTTAGTCTATCTATGCAGATTTTTTGTGTCCTCCTCACACATTGCTTTTCCTCCCATCTTTGTATCGTCAGCAAACTTGGCTCCGTTACACTCAGTCCCTTCTTCCAAGTCGTTAATATAGTTTGTAAATAGTTGGGTCCCAGCATTGATCCCTGTGGCACTCCACTCGTTACTGGTTGCCAACCCGAGAATGAACCATTTATCCCGACTCTCTGTTTTCTGTTCATTAACCAATCCTCTATCCATGCTAATATATTACCCCCAACCCCGTGAACTTTTATCTTGTGCAGTAACCTTTTATGTGGCACCTTGTCAAATGCCTTCTGGAAGTCCAAATACACCACATCCACTGGTTCCCCTTAATCCACCCTGTTCGTTACATCCTCAAAGAACTCCAGCAAATTTGTCAAACATGATTTCCCCTTCATAAATCCATGCTGACTCTGCTTGACCGAGTTTTGCTTTTCCAAATTTCCTGCTACTGCTTCTTTAATAATGGACTCTAGCATCTTCCCAACCACAGATGTTAGGCTAACTGGTCTATAGTTCCCTGCTTTTTGTCAGCCTACTTTTTTAACTAGTGGTGTTACATTTGCAGTTTTCCAATTTGCTGGGGCCTCCCCAGAATGCAGGGAATTTTGGTAAATTATAACCAATGCATCCACTATCCCTGCCGTTACTTCTTTTAAGACTCTAGGATGCAAGCCATCAGGTCCAGGGGATTTATCTGCCTTTAGTCCCATTATCTTACTAACTGCCACCTCCTTAGAGACTGTGATTGTGTTAAGTTCCTCAGCCCCTTGAACATCCACAGTTGGGATATTGTTAGTGTCCTCTACCATAAAGACTGATACAAAATATTTGTTCAGAGTTTTTGCCATCTCCATGTTCCCCATTACTAATTCCCCGGTCTCGTCCTCTAAGGGACCAACATTTACTTTAGCCACTCTTTTCCTTTTTATATGCCTATAGAAACTCTCGCTATCTGTTATTATATTTTGTGCTAGTTTACTTCCATAGTCTATCTTCCCTTTCTTAATCATTTTTTTAGTCGTTCTTTGCTGGCTTTTAGAAGCTTCCCAATCTCCTGTCCTTCCACGAGGTGAAACTGTTATTTTGACCATGCTGTGCGTAGGCCTCAGAAGCTTAGCACTGGCTGACAATAAAGGAGTCTCCTCCAGCTGAAGAAACAGTAACCCAGGGCAACACGTTAATGGTATTTCAAAAGCAAGAAAAGAAAGACTTGCATTTATATAGCGCCTTTCATGACCATCAGATGTCGCAAAGCGCTTTACAGCCAATGAAGTACTTTTGGAGTGTAGTCACTGTTGTAATGTTGGAAACGCAGCAGCCGTTCGTATAGGAGTGGGCGGTTACCTTCTCTGCCTCAAAACTCATGGGGACACTGTCCCGATCGTCGGAGAGTCCGCCCCGTTAACGCTCCGACAGTGTGGCGCTCCCTCAGTACTGCCCCTCCGACAGTGCGGCGCTCCCTCAGTACTGCCCCTCCGACAGTGCGGCGCTCCCTCAGTACTGCCCCTCCGACAGTGCGGCGCTCCCTCAGTACTGCCCCTCCGACAGTGCGGCGCTCCCTCAGTACTGCCCCTCCGACAGTGTGGCGCTCCCTCAGTACTGCCCCTCCGACAGTGCGGCGCTCCCTCAGTACTGCCCCTCCGACAGTGCGGCGCTCCCTCAGTACTGCCCCTCCGACAGTGCGGCGCTCCCTCAGTACTGCCCCTCCGACAGTGCGGCGCTCCCTCAGTACTGCCCCTCCGACAGTGCGGCGCTCCCTCAGTACTGCCCCTCCGACAGTGCGGCGCTCCCTCAGTACTGCCCCTCCGACAGTGCGGCGCTCCCTCAGTACTGCCCCTCCGACAGTGCGGCGCTCCCTCAGTACAGACCATCGTCTTCGAGACCGTAACTGCTCTTTAAAAAAGTGTCAATTTCTGCCCCCAAGGAGAATGTTTTTACACAGCGAGCTGTTGTGATCGGGAATGCGCTGCCTGAAAGTGCGGTGGGAGCAGATTCAACAATAACTTCCAAAAGGGGAATTGGATAATGACTTGAAAAGAAAAATTGGCAGGGCTGTGGGCAAAGAGCAGGGTTGTGGGCCTAATTGGGTAATTCTTTCGAAGAGTTGGCAACGTTACGATGGGCTGAATGGCCAGCTTCTGCGCTGGGTGATTCTATGATTTACACATCAATCCAATCTTTAGTGCTTATCCTGGCGTACAAACGAAAGCAGTGAATCGGTGACCTTAACCTTTGGTTTCCTTAAGGCCCCTATTTAATATCACCCCTGCAAACTGAACCTTTGGTTTTGGCACTGCTGAACCACCATCTCGGTTTCTAGCCCGTAAGAGAGCAGAATTCTATCTGTACTGCTAAATCAGTTTAATTGAGTTTCTTAAGCACATTCTGTGAAAGCTCTGCCAAGGTTCAATGAAAATGTAATCTGGGGAATCATAAACACTTCCTGCCAAGATCTTACACTCTCTTCTTAATCCACACTGTCACCTCAGCGTGTGGTATATTCCTTATGACATCACAAACACACGCATCCAAGGTGGCTCTGCAGGAACCTGGTCAGGTGACCTTGTCACCTGATGCTTTTCTTGTCCACAGCGGCGGCCCGGGAGCAGCGTAGAGGCTTACTACCCCGACATGCAGCGCGAGTGACGGCGACAAGGTCCAGGTCGGTGGTTGGAGCGCGGGCAGGTACAGCAGGAGCGGGCGAGGTCGGGGTGAAGGAGCGGCGAGAGATTGTTGAGGGACGTGATCGGGGCCCGGGAGAGGCGAGAGTTCGGGGCCCAGAAGGGCCGAGAACCCAGGGGCAGCACGGGCCCAGCCCCCACTGTGCGATATGTGCGCGCACTGGGTCCGTGCAGCAGAGCTGGTCTCCAGTCGTCCTGGTTAATCCTTGCCACTGGACCAAGACCTCGCTCTGTCAAGCCCCGTGTGGTGGCTGGTGTGCAACGGCCACCCCACGTTAAAAAAATCCACGCACAGGCATCTTCCACCCTTCAGGATGTAGTTCGGGATTCCGAATATTTGGTCCTTCATTGAAACACCTGTAAACTCATCCCTTTTTGGCGTACATCAGCAGTTACTGTTATGTTTAGAATCACTCCACAAGACTGTGTACTGTGAGCTTAAACTGATGTGACCTTAGTCTCTTTAATAAAACACTAAAGCAGCATGGCAGACAACCTTTTATACTTGTTTGAATGAGGTGTGCAGGTGACCCTTGGGTCTCCAACAGGTGCGCCTTCTGGTGGCAAGTCTTACACAGTTATTATGTTTACATACATAACAATTACAGTACCGCAGTAGCCCACTAGGCGGAGTTCCAATACACAGCTCACGGGTTTTCTTCAATCCAAGTTTCCGCGAATGGTCCGTGGCCATTAAGAGGTCACCAACAGGGCCCCTCCCGTGGGAGGTTTGGCTCAGCGTGATCGAGAAGCGGGCCAGGGCAGTTGCTCCCGTCAACTGATGGGTCTGATGGCTCCCCCCCCGCCCTTTTCTATCCATCTCTCCCCAGTGTGCCAGCCATGGCTCAGTGGGCAACACTCTCGCCTCCGGGTCAGAAGGTCGTGGGTTCGAGGCCCACTCCAGGGAACTTGAGCACAAAAAAAAAAATCTATGGCTGACGCTCCCAGTGTGGCCAAAGACCGCCTGACGTGGAGGAAGTGCATCTGGGAGGGCGCTGAGCACCTCGAGTCTCATTGCCGAGAGCATGCAGAAAACAAGTGCAGGCAGCGGATGGAGCGCGCGGCAAACCAGACTCCCCACCCTCCCTTTCCTCCAACCACTGTCTGTCCCACCTGTGACAGAGACTGTAATTCCCGTATTGGACTGTTCAGTCACCTGAGAACTCACTTTTAGAGTGGAAGCAAGTCTCCCTCGATTTCTAGGGATTGGCTATGATGATGACTGAGGGAGTGCTGCACTGTCGGAGGTGCCGTCTTTCAGATGAGACGTTAAACCGAGGCCCCTTCTGCCCTCTCAGGTGGACGTAAAAGATCCCATGGCCACTATTTCAAAGAAGAGCAGGGGGCGTTCTCCCCGGTGTCCTGGGCCAATATTTATCGCTCAATCAACATAAAAAAAAACAGATGATCTGGGTCACTGTCACATTGCTGTGTGTGGGAGCTTGCTGTGCGCAAATTGGCTGCCGCGTTTCCCGCATTACAACAGTGACTACACTCCAAAAGTACTTCATTGTAAAGCGCTTTGAGACGTCTGGTCTATATAAATGCAAACCTTTCTCTTTCTTCTATCACAAAGATCTGGCGCGGTAAGCATAGGAAGTGGTGACAGAAAGGGAGATTGCAGTATCCAGGAACTAGCAAGATCACAAGAGATTAAAAAGAACACGAGTCAAAGCGGTGGAAATCTTTAAATTAAGCCAACATGTCCTTGGCAAGTGCGCTTACATAAAAGGACATCACTCAACAACGCCTGACAGCGCTTTAATCTTCAACCAATTTGGAAAGCGTTTAAAGGTGGTTTTAACGGCAGTGATCTGTCTGTTTAAGCCCGATAACTCAGCCTTCTGTACCCGCCGCCCCCAAAACAGGGCGAGGGGGCCAACCTCATAAAGCGTAACCCTGCAGTTAACGCAAGACTTGCATTTATATAGCGCCTTTCACGATCACCAGTCGCCCAAAGCGCTTCACAGCCAATGAAGCGCTTTTCTGGAAGTGTAGTCGCTGTTGTAATGTGGGAAACGCGGGCAGCCAATTTGCGCACAGCAAGCTCCCGCAAACAGCAATGCGATAATGACCTAGATAATCTGTTTTTTGGTTGAGGTTGATTGAGGAATAAATATTGGCCCCGGGACACCGGGGAGAACTCCCCCTGCTCTTCTTCGAACTAGTGCCGCGGGATCTTTTACATCCACCCGAGAGGGCAGACGGGGCCTCAGTTTGGTATCTCATCTCGGGTACGGTAGCATAGTGGATATGTCACTGGACCAGCAATCCAGAGTCCTGGACTGATGATCCAGAGACAGGAGTTCAAATCCCACCACAGTAGCTGGGGAATTTAAATTCCGTGAATGAAATAAATCTGGAATTTTAAAAAACTGGTACCAGTAACGGTGACCCTGAAACGACCGGATTAGCAGAAAAACCCGTCTGGTTCACTGATGCCCTTTAGGGAAGAAAATAAGAACATAAGAATTAGGAACAGGAATAGGTCATCTAGCCCCTCGAGCCTGCTCCGCCATTCAACAAGATCATGGCTGATCTGGCCGTGGACTCAGCTCCACTTACCCGCCCGCTCCCCGTAACCCTTAATTCCCTTATTGGTTAAAAATCTATCTATCTGTGATTTGAATACATTCAATGAGCTAGCCTCGACTGCTTCCTTGGGCAGAGAATTCCACAGATTCACAACCCTCTGGGAGAAGAAATTCCTTCTCAACTCGGTTTTAAATTGGCTCCCCCGTATTTTGAGGCTGTGCCCCCTAGTTCTAGTCTCCCCGACCAGTGGAAACAACCTCTCTGCCTCTATCTTGTCTATCCCTTTCATTATTTTAAATGTTTCTATAAGATCACCCCTCATCCTTCTGAACTCCAACGAGTAAAGACCCAGTCTACTCAATCTATCATCATAAGGTAACCCCCTCATCTCCGGAATCAGCCTAGTGAATCGTCTCTGTACCCCCTCCAAAGCTAGTATATCCTTCCTTAAGTAAGGTGACCAAAACTGCACGCAGTACTCCAGGTGCGGCCTCACCAATACCCTGTACAGTTGCAGCAGGACCTCCCTGCTTTTGTACTCCATCCCTCTCGCAATGAAGGTCAACATTCCATTCGCCTTCCTGATTACCTGCTGCACCTGCAAACTAACTTTTTGGGATTCATGCACAAGGACCCCCAGGTCCCTCTGCACCGCAGCAGGTTGTAACTTCTCCCCATTCAAATAATATTCCCTTTTAACTGTTTTTTTTTCCAAGGTGGATGACCTCACACTTTCCGACATTGTATTCCATCTGTCAAACCTTAGCCCATTCGCTTAACCTATCTAAATCTCTTTGCAGCCTCTCTGTGTCCTCTACACAACCCGCTTTCCCACTAATCTTTGTGTCATCTGCAAATTTTGTTACACTACACTCTGTCCCCTCTTCCAGGTCACCTATGTATATTGTAAACAGTTGTGGTCCCAGCACCGATCCCTGTGGCACACCACTGACCACTGATTTCCAATCCGAAAAGGACCCATTTATCCCGACTCTCTGCTTTCTGTTCACCAGCCAATTCTCGATCCATGCTAATACATTTCCTCTGACTCCGCGTACCTTTATCTTCTGCAGTAACCTTTTGTGTGGCACCTTATCGAATGCCTTTTGGAAATCTAAATACACCACATCCATCGGTACACCTCTATCCACCATGCTCGTTATATCCTCAAAGAATTCCAGTTACACATGATTTCCCTTTCATGAATCCATGTTGCGTCAGCTTGATTGCACTATTCCTATCTAGATGTCCCGCTATTTCTTCCTTAATGATAGTTTGAAGCATTTTCCCCACTACAGATGTTAAACTAACTGGCCTATAGTTACCTGCCTTTTGTCTGCCCCCTTTTTTAAACAGAGGCGTTACATTAGCTGCTTTCCAATCCGCTGGCGTCTTCCAAATCTGCCGTCCTTACCCGGTCTGGGCCTATATGTGACTCCAGGCCCATGTGGTTGACTATGAAATGGCCGAGCAGGGCAAGTGGGAATGGGCAATAAATGCCGGCCTTGCCAGCGATGCCCACATCTCGAGAACGAATTTTTAAAAAAATCTGAAAGACGGCACCTCCGGCAGTGCGGCGCTCCCTCAGCACTGCTCTGGGAGTGTCGGCCTGGATTTATGTCCCTGGAGTGGGACTCGAACCCTCGACCTTCAAGCACGCGCTGGCCTCAGATGACAACGGAACTCGAGCCAAAAGCTTTCGCTGTTCTGTTATTACGAATGCGTTTCCCAGTCGAAGATGAATCACAAGTTACCTCCCGGCACATTACTTCGCCTTTCGAACCGTCCCTAATTGGCATGTGGTTGCTATCACCATATATCATTTTTTTGCAAGTGTTACTTCCCACCGGGTCACAACACATCACGTGCCCTTCACATCACTGATGTGGAGTTAGCCAACACATTGACACCACTGCTACTGCTGTGGGGAGTTCTCTGTTGATCCTGGCAATTTTCCTGGAGGTTTTTAACAGGAATACTTTATCCAAGGGGAATAAAACACAGGAAGTAAACAAGCTCTTGGCTCAGTTAGGTGGATAAATGGCCATAACAATAGCCTGGATTTATGGGCTCAAGTCTCTGGAGTGGGACTTGAACCCACAACTTTCTGATCCTAGAGGTGAGGGCGCTGACCACTGAGCCACAGGGTAGTGCAGTTGCCTACTTAATCAGCAAACTCACCTCATCCCTTCATCCGCGCCTCTGTTACCTCCGGACTTGACTACTCCAACGCACTCCTGGCCGGCCTCCCACATTCTGCCCTACGTAAACTAGAGGTGATCCAAAACTCGGCTGCCCCGTGTCCTAACTCGCACCGAGTCCCGCTCACCCAGCACCCCCTGTGCTCGCTGACCTACATTGGCTCCCGGTTAATTAACGCCTCGATTTCAAAATTCTCATCCTAGTTTTCAAATCCCTCCATGGCCCTCGCCCCCCCTCCCTATCTCTGTAATCTCCTTCAGCCCCACAACACCCCCCCCCCTCCCCACCCCGAGATCCCTACACTCCTCTAATTCTGCCCTCTTGAGCATCCCTGATTTTAATCGCTCAACTGTTGGTGGCCGTGCCTTCTGTTGCCTGGGCCCCAAGCTCTGGAACTCCCTCCCTCTCCGCCTCTCTACCTCTCTTTCCTCCTTCAAGACGTTTCTTAAAACCATCAATTAACAAAGACAGATTATCGGGTCATTGTTGCCTGTGGGAGCTTACTGTGCACAAATTGGCTGCCTGCGTTTCCCACATTACAACAGTGACTACACTCCAAAAAGTACTTCATTGGCTGTAAAGCACTTTGAGATGTCCAGTGGTCGTGAAAGGTGCTATATAAATGTAAGTCTTTCTTTATTAAATCTACGTCCCCTGTTTGCTGACCCCCTGTCCTATGCGAAACAGGTCCTGCCTACCCACTCTATCCAGGCTCCTCATAATTTTATGCACCTCAATTAAATCTCCCCTCAGCCTCCTCTGTTCTAAAGAAAA
Organism: Pristiophorus japonicus; assembly: GCF_044704955.1. NCBI lineage: Eukaryota > Metazoa > Chordata > Chondrichthyes > Pristiophoridae > Pristiophorus > Pristiophorus japonicus. Next base: position 10,754,601 of record NC_092002.1, read on the forward strand.
CAACCCCAGCCTATCCAGTCTTTCCTCATCGCTAAAATTCTCCAGTCCAGGCAACATCCTCGTAAATCCCCTCTGTACCCTCTCTGACAGTTAATGTCATTTGTAATAATGTTCAAAATATTCATCTTAAAACTACCCACAGTGCGCGCCGTCCCTACATCTAACACTCACGTGTAAAGAACTCATCGGGAGTCGTGCGTGTGCCAATCCAAGCCTGTTCACGTTAGCGCCCCTTGAAGCTCGCTAAAGGTCCTGCTGACCTTCAGTAAGTTGCAGTCTTATATGTTTTATTACCAGCACAACTGTGGGCTTCATACATCATGTTGACACAACTGCTATCGTTCTGTTTATTAGATGTTGCTCCCTGCTGTGAACGAGCTTTCTGTGCTTCTGGGCGACATCCTTCCTTTATTGCAAGACGGTTGGAGTATGAGTAAGAATGTCTTTTTTTTTTCAAAAATATACTTTATTCATATAAAGTTTTCACAATACTTTGGAAAATAGTTCAGTACCTTGCTGTCAGCAATTCCATACAACTCGTTTGGACGCTGACAGCAGTTCCATACAATGCACTAGTGTGCATTTCATTTCAAGGTACAGTTTAGTACAATCCGTAAATCACCTTACATGTAGTATAAGAACATAAGAACATAAGAATTAGGAACAGGAGTAGGCCATCTAGCCCCCCGAGCCTGCTCCGCCATTCAACAAGATCATGGCTGATCTGGCCGTGGACTCAGCTCCACTTACCCGCCCGCTCCCCGTAACCCTTAATTCCCTTATTGGTTAAAAGTCTATCTATCTGTGACTTGAATACATTCAATGAGCTAGCCTCAACTGCTTCCTTGGGCAGAGAATTCCACAGATTCACAACCCTCTGGGAGAAGAAATTCCTTCTCAACTCAGTTTTAAATTGGCTCCCCCGTATTTTGAGGCTGTGCCCCCTAGTTCTAGTCTCCCCGACCAGTGGAAACAACCTCTCTGCCTCTATCTTGTCTATCCCTTTCATTATTTTAAATGTTTCTATAAGATCACTCCTCATCCTTCTGAACTCCAATGAGTCTACTCAATCTATCATCATAAGGTAGCCCCCTCATCTCCGGAATCAGCCAAGTGAATCGTCTCTGTACCCCCTCTAAAGCTAGTATATCCTTCCTTAAGTAAGGTGACCAAAACTGCACACAGTACTCCAGGTGCGGCCTCACCTATACCCTGTACAGTTGCAGCAGGACCTCCCTGCTTTTGTACTTCATCCCTCTCGCAATGAAGGCCAACATTCCATTCACCTTCCTGATTACCTGCTGCACCTGCAAACTAACTTTTTGGGATTTATGCACAAGGACCCCCAGGTCCCTCTGCACCGCAGCATGTTGTAATTTCTCCCCATTCAAATAATATTCCCTTTTACTGTTTTTTTTCCCAAGGTGGATGACCTCACACTTTCCATCTGTCAAACCTTAGCCCATTCGCTTAACCTATCTAAATCTCTTTGCAGCCTCTCTGTGTCCTCTACACAACCCGCTTTCCCACTAATCTTTGTGTCATCTGCAAATTTTGTTGCACTACACTCCGTCCCCTCTTCCAGGTCATCTATGTATATTGTAAACAGTTGTGGTCCCAGCACCGATCCCTGTGGCACACCACTAACCACCGATTTCCAACCCGAAAAGGACCCATTTATCCCGACTCTCTGCTTTCTGTTACTGTGCAAATACGGGTATTACATGGAGCAGATGAGAACAGGTTTACATTACATTCCAGGATACATTTCAATACCGATCACCAATCATGTTACATGTAGCACTATGCAGATGAAAGCAGTACACGGAAGGGATGAGAATACATTTACGTTTCTTTACAAGTTACTAAACAGTGCAGAGACTTTCATTATACACGGCACAACACAGGTGTGTTTCAGTACATGGTGCTCTATGTGCACAAGCAGATTAACAAGTACAGCCCGAGGGGAGTCTGATTCCATCCCCTGGGTTTACCGTGGAGGAAGGGCCTTAAACTCTGGCCCTTCCCCACCGTGCCTTTGCGGCAACTGCACCAACTTTAGTGCGTCCCTCAGCACGTACTCCTGGACCTTGGATTGCGCCAGTCTGCAACACTCGGCCGTGGACATCTCCTTGCTCTGGAAGACCAGCAAGTTTCGGGAAGACCAAAGAGCGTCTTTCACCGAGTTGATGGCTCTCCAGCAGCAGGTGATGTCTGTCTCGGTGTGTGTGTCCCTGGGAACAGTCCGCAGAGCACAGAGCTACAATTGTACAGGGCCGCACCTGGAGTACTGCGCACAGTTTAAAGGTCTCCATAGCTAAGGAAGGTTACACATGCCTTAGATAAGGAGACCACTGATGCGGTGACACCTGGGAGTCCCTGGCCGAAGACCGCCCGAGGTGGAGAAAGTGCATCCGGGAGGGAGTTGAGCTCTTCGAATTTCAAAGCCGCGAGCGCGAAGAGGTCCGGCAAACCAGTCCCACCCCCCGCTTCCCCCGACGAATGTCTGTCCCACCTGTGACAGGTCTGTGGCTCTCATATTGGACTGTTCAGCCACCAAAGGACTCACGTTAGGAGTGGAAGCAAGTCTTCCTCGATTCCGAGGGACTGCCTATGATGATGATGATACTTGCCTTGGAGGCGATGCAACGGGAGGTTCACTGGATTGATTCCTGGGATGAAAAGGTTGTCCTATGAGGAGAGAGGGTATAGATTGGGCCTATAATCTCTGGGGTTTAGAAGAATGAGAGGTGGTCTCATTGGAACATACAAGATTATGAGGGGGATTGACAGGGTAGATGCAGGGAGGATGTTTCCCCCCCCGGGCTGGGGAGTCTAGAACCAGGGGTCACACAGTCTCAGGATAAGGGGTCGGCCATTTAGGACTGAGATGAGGAGGAATTTCTTCACTCAGAGGGTGGTGAATCGTTGGAATTCTCTGCCCCAGAGGGCTGTGGAGGCTCAGTCTCTGAATATATTCAAGGCTGAGATCGATAGACTTTTGGACTCGAGGGGAATCGAGGGAGATGGGGATCGGGCGGGAAAGTGGAGTTGAGGTCGATGATCAGCCGTGATCGTATTGAATGGCGGAGCAGGCTCGAGGGGCCGAATGGCCGACTCCTGCTCCTATTTCTTATGTTCTTATGTATGACTTATCTCGTATCTTTATTGCAAAGGAAAAGGGTTTCTCTTACCTGCACCAGCGATCAAAGTTCTTTCTTTCACACTCCTACCCTGCTGTGGTATAAAAGAACGTCTGACTGATACAGCACATAGTTCAGGACCCATTCTGTCCACCTGCCGTATTAAAATAATGTTAAAACTTACCCTATATGCTCATACACCCAGCGGAGCTCATTATTTTGCCTCACTACTTGAGAATTTGATTTAAAACTGAGACGGTTGAAGGCAAGTTGTGTTGCAAACACGCTGTGTTTTATAATTAGAATTAATCGCCGTGTTTTGAATTGAATTTGCTGCTCCACACTCCGGGCAGAGCGGCTTGAAAATCGCATTATTTTTGTTGTTGTGCTTCGGACTCAGGGCTGGCCGAATTTTCTAGAAAGTCGGCGGAACTTTGTTCGCACTTCGCAGGAGTTCGACTTTCGTGCCGACCCTACAAATGTGGCACGATTTGACCCAACAGCTTTCAAAAAACGGCTGCAATCCCAATTGTGGAACGTTGCAGACACAAAGGGCTGGATTCTTGGTCGGGGGCTAATTAGGGCGCGAATGGCGGCAGGGCGGTAAATCCTGCGGCGGGAAATGGTTTGCGTCAGCAGCCACAGACTTCAGCAGCTGGGCCCCGAGTGTGGGGCGGAGCGGAGCGCTAAGGGAGGCGTTCCACACCTCTCTCGGGGCGCTAGGCCGGGGCAGCGACGGAAAATCCCCCAGCTAAAGAGTCGGTCTCGGAGCGCCCGAAGAGAGGCCTCGCTGCAAAAAAGAAATAGTCACAAAAAAAACATTCCCGATAGCCCACATAAAGATAAATCGCAGAATTAAAACAAAGGAAAGCGATCGCGCTTACCTCACGCAGTCATTCCTCCCCTCACCGTTGTCGGGACAACTCGGACTGCCTGGTTTCTCGAGTTGGCTACGGGGCGCTACGGGGTCAGCGCGAATCAAATTTCGAGAACGGGACGCTCCCGGGCGGTACTGCTCAGCGCCCCCTGCAAAACCATCACCAAATGTCCCGGCGGAGCGCTGGAAGCTGACTGCTCGGGCGGGAATCATTTCCAGACCCATTACCGCCCCCTCCTGGGCACCAATAGAGGCGCAAGCCCAACGAATATCGGGAGGTTTTTCTTATTTATTTTTTTATTAAGAACTAGTTGGTTTATTAACAAAGGTTTAACAATCACATTACACATTACCGGTTCATCCACTGGGCTCACAGCCACCTGCCTCATCGTGGATGACCTAGAACCAACTGGCTGGGGTTTTATTGAGTCTTGCGAACATCACGTAACTGGCTAAGCCACTCGAATAGCGGGAGTTACACGGAAAGAATTGTGGGACGCGGGCTTGTAGTAACTCAAGCACTGTGGCTATAAGAGCAGATCAGAGGCTGGCTATTCTGTAGCGAGTGACTCACCTCCTGACTCCCCAAAGCCTTTCTAACAACAACATCTTGCATTTATATAGCGCCTTTAACCTAGTGAAACATCCCAAGGCGCTTCACAGGAGTGTTGCAAGACAAAAAAATTTGACACCGAGCCACATAAGGAGATATTAAGGCAGGTGACCAAAAGCTTGGTCAAAGAGGTATGTTTTAAGGTCTTGAAGGAGGAAAGAGAGGTAGAGAGGTGGAGAGGTTTAGGCAGAGAGTTCCAGAGCTTGGGGCCTCGGCAACAGAGGGCACTGTCACCGATGGTTGAGCGATTAATCAGGGATGCTCAAGAGGGCAGAATTAGAGGAGTGCAGAGATCTCGGGGGGTTGTGGGGCTGGAGGAGATTACAGAGATAGGGAGGGGCGAGGGCCATGGAGGGATTTGAAAACAAGGATGAGAATTTTGAAATCGAGATGTTGCTTAACCGGGAGCCAATGTAGGTCAGCGAGCACAGGAGGTGATGGGTGAGCGGGACTTGGTGCGAGTTAGGACACGGGGCAGTGAGCACAGGAGGTGATGGGTGAGCGGGACTTGGTGCGAGTTAGGACACGGGGCAGCGAGCACAGGAGGTAATGGATGAGCGGGACTCGGTGCAAGTTAGGACACGGGGCAGCGAGCACAGGGGGTAATGGGTGAGCGGGACTTGGTGCGAGTTAGGACACGGGGCAGCGAGCACAGGAGGTGATGGGTGAGCGGGACTTGGTGAGAGTTAGGACACGGGGCAGCGAGCACAGGGGGTGATGGGTGAGCGGGACTCGGTGCGAGTTAGGACACGGGGCAGTGAGCACAGGGGGTGATGGGTGAGAGGGATTCGATGCGAGTTAGGACACGGGGCAGTGAGCACAGGAGGTGATGGGTGAGCGGGACTCGGTGCGAGTTAGGACACGGGGCAGTGAGCACAGGGGGTAATGGGTGAGCGGAACTCGGTGCGAGTTAGGACACGGGGCAGCAAGCACAGGGGGTGATGGGTGAGCGGGACTCGGTGCGAGTTAGGACACGGGGCAGCGAGCACAGGGGGTAATGGGTGAGCGGAACTCGGTGCGAATTAGGACACGGGGCAGCGAGCACAGAGGGTGATGGGTGAGCGGGACTCGGTGTGAGTTAGGACACGGGGCAGCGAGCACAGGGGGTAATGGGTGAGCGGAACTCGGTGCGAATTAGGACACGGGGCAGCGAGCACAGAGGGTGATGGGTGAGCGGGACTCGGTGTGAGTTAGGACACGGGGCAGCGAGCACAGGGGGTGATGGGTGAGAGGGACTCAGTGCGAGTTAGGACACGGGGCAGCAAGCACAGAGGGTGATGGGTGAGCGGGACTCGGTGCGAGTTAGGACACGGGGGTAGTGAGCACAGGAGGTGATGGGTGAGCGGGACTCGGTGCGAGTTAGGACACGGGGGTAGTGAGCACAGGAGGTGATGGGTGAGCGGGACTCGGTGCGAGTTAGGACACGGGGGCAGCCGAGTTTTGCATGACCTCGAGTTTACGGAGGGTAGAATGTGGGAGGCCAACCAGGAGTGCGTTGGAATAGTCAAGTCTGGAGGTAACAAAGGCATGGATGAGGGTTTCAGCAGCAGATGAGCTGAGGCAGTGGGTGGAGACGGGAGTTGGAGGCGGTCTCGGTTATGCTGTGGATATGTGGTCGGAAGCTTATTTCAGGCTCAAATATGACACCAAGGTTGCGAATAGCATGGTTCACCATCACTAGAGAAAAAGTACTCGGCAAACTAATGGGACTAAAGGTGGACAAGTCCCCTGGACCTGATGGCCTGCATCCTAGGGTCTTAAAAGAAGTGGCTGCAGAGACAGTGGATGCATTGGTTGTAATCTACCAAAATTGCCTGGATTCTGGAAAGGTCTCAGCGTATTGGAAAATGCCCATATTCAAGACCGAAGGGAGACAGAAAGCAGGAAACTATAGGCCAGTTAACCTAACATCCGTCATTGGGAAAATGCTGGAGTCCATAATTAAGGAAGTACTAGCAGGACATTTGGAAAATCATAATACAGTCAAGCAGAGTCAGCATGGTTTTATGAAAGGGAAATTGTGTTTGACAAGTTTATTAGAGTTCTTTGAGGATGTAACGAGCAAGGTGGATAAAGGGGAACCAGTAGATGTCGTGTATTTGGATTTCCAAAAGGCATTCAATAAGGTGTCACATAAAAGTTTGCTGCACAAAATAAGAGCTTACGGGGTTGGGGGTAATATATTAGCATGGATAGAGGATTGGTTAGCTAAAAGGAAACAGAGTCGGGATAAATGGGTCATTTTCAGGTTGGCAAACAGCAATTAGTGGGGTGCTGCAGGGATCGGTGCTGGGGCCTCAACTATTTACAATCTATATTAATGATTTGGATGAAGGGACCGAGTGTAATGTAGCCAAGTTTGCTGATGATACAAAAATAGGTGGGAAAGCGAGTTGTGAGGAAGACACAAAAAATCTGCAAATGTATAAAGACAGGCTAAGTGAGTGAGTAAACTTTGGCAGATGGAGTATAATATGGGAAAATGTGAGGTAATTCACTTTGGTAGGAAGAATAGAAAAGCAAAATATTATTGAAATGGAGAGAGACTACAGAATGCTGCAGTACAGAGGGATCTGGGGTCCTCGTACATGAAACACAAAAGGTTAGCATGCAGGCACAGCAAGCAATTAGGAAGGCTAATAGAATGGTGGCCTTTATTGCTCCAACTGTGCAGGGTATTGGTGAAGCCACACCTGGAATACTGTGTACAGTTTTGGTCTCCGTAAAGGGATTGAGACAGGCAAGGAGGGATATACTTGCATTGGAGGCAGTTCAGAGAAGGTTCACGAGGTTGATTCTGGAGATGAAGGAAAGGTTGAGCAGGTTGGGCCTATGCTCATTGGAGTTTAGAAGAATGAGGTGTGATCTTATTGAAACGTATAAAATTCTGAGGGGGCTTGACAGGGTAGATGCAGAGAGGATGTTTCCCCTCTTGGGGGAATCTAAAACGAGGGGGGCATAGTGTCAGAATAAGGGGTCACCCATTTAAGACAGAGATGAAGAGGAATTTCTTCTCTGAGGGGTGTAAATCTGTGGAATTCTCTGCCCCAGAGAGCTGTGGAGGCTGGGTCATTGAATATATTTACGGTGGAGATAGACAGATTTTTGAGCGATAAGGGAGTCGAGGGTTATGGGGAGCGGGCAGGGAAGTGGAGCTGAGTCCATGATGAGATCAGCCATGAACTTATTGAATGGCGGAGCAGGTTCAAGGGGGAAAATGGCCGACTCCTGCTCCTATTTCTTCTGTTCTTATGTAATATTCAGTCTCAGACAGATGTTAGGGAGAGGGATGGAGTCAGTGGCTAGGGAACAGAGTTTGTGGCGGGGACCGAAAACAAAGGCTTTGGTCACATTTAATTGGAGAAAATTGCTGCTCAATCAGGACTTGATGTCGGACAAGCAGTCTGACAATTTAGAGACTGGGGTGGGGTCGTGAGAAGAGGTAGAGAGGTAGAGCTGGGTATCAGTTGTAATCCACCATTTACAAGGCACAAGTCAGGAGTGTGATGGAACACTCTCCACTTGCCTGGATGAGTTGCAGCTCCAACAACACTCGAGAAGCTCGACACCATCCAGGACAAAGCAGCCCGCTTGATCGGCACGCTACCCACCACCTTCAACACTCACTCCCTCCACCACCGGCGCCCCCTGGCTGCAGTGTGCACCATCTACAAGATGCACTGCAGCAACTTGCCAAGGCTTCTTCAGCAGCACCTCCCAAACCCACGACCTCTACCCCCTAGAAGGACAAGGGCAGCAGGCGCATGGGAACACCACCACCTCCACGTTCCCCTCCCAGTCACACACCATCCCGACTTGGAAATATATCGGCCGTTCCTTCATCGTCGCTGGGTAACAATCCTGGAACTCCCTCCCTAACAGCACTGTGGGAGCACCTTCACCACACGGACTGCAGCGGTTCAAGAAGGCGGCTCACCACCAACTTCTCAAGGGGCAATTAGGGATGGGCAATAAATGCCGGCCTTGCCAGCGACGCCCACATCACAGGAACAAAATTTTCTTTAAAGCTGCAGGTTCACCCAACAATCAGTGCCACGGGAGGCGAGAATGACAGAACTCGCAGTTAAACAGCAACTCACGATTTCAGGACGTCCCAAAGTGTTTTCCAGCCAATGAAGTACAACAACAACTTGCACCAAAAAGCATCTTTATCGTAGTAAAAAGTCCCAAGACACTTCAGAAGAGTTTTATCGAACCACATCAGGAGATATCTGGGCAGAGAGGAAAGTGCTGTCAATGTTGTAACGTAGGAACCGCGGCAGTCAATTTACACACAACAAACTCCAACAGACAGCACTGTGATAATGTCCGGATAATCTGGGATTTTTAAAATTTAGTGTTGGTAGAAGACTCCCCCTGCTCTTCTTCGAAATAGTGCCGTCAGATCTTTTACAGCCAACTGAGAGAGCCTTAGTTGAAGATCTCACCTGAAAGACAGCACTTCTGACAGTGCGGAGCTCCATCGGTTCTGCACTGGAGCATCAGCCTGGAGTTAATGCTCCAGTCCCTGGAGTGGGCCTTGAACCCACAACCTTCTGACTCAGAAGCGAGCATGCGCCCAATTGCATGGCATAACATTGAAGTTAAAGCACAGAAACAGGCCATTCGGCCCTTCGGGTCCATGCCCGTCATTTATACTGCGCATCAGGCTGACTCCCACCCCTCTTCATTGAACCCCCTCTTTCTCATGTGCTTACCTCGCCTCCCTTTCTCACCAGTATTTTCATTGCTTTATCAGAGGTGGGAAGAGAGAGGGAGAGACACGCACACACAGACAGGGAACGGGAGAAGGAGAGACTGGGGGAGAGACAGAAATAGACAGTTTCTTAATCAATAAGGGGATAAGGGGTTATGGGGAGCGGGCGGGGAAGTGGAGCTGTGTGCATGATCGGATCAGCCATGATCGTATTAAATGGCGGAGCAGGCTCGAGGGGCCGTATGGCCTACTCCTGCTCCTAGTTCTTATAGAAACATAGAAACATAGAAAATAGGTGCAGGAGTAGGCCATTCGTCCCTTTGAGCCTGCACCGCCATTCAATGAGTTCATGGCTGAACATGCAAATTCAGTACCCCATTCCTGCTTTCTCGCCATACCCCTTGATCCTCCTAGTAGTAAGGACTACATCTAACTCCTTTTTGAATATATTTAGTGAATTGGCCTCAACTACTTTCTGTGGTAGAGAATTCCACAGGTTCACCACTCTCTGGGTGAAGAAGTTTCTCCTCATCTCGGTCCTAAATGGCTTACCCCTTATCCTTAGACTGTGACCCCTGGTTCTGGACTTCCCCAACATTGGGAACATTCTTCCTGCATCTAACCTGTCTAAACCCGACAGAATTTTAAACGTTTCTATGAGATCCCCTCTCATTCCTCTGAACTCCAGTGAATACAAGCCCAGTTGATCCAGTCTTTCTTGATATGTCAGTCCCGCCATCCCGGGAATCAGTCTGGTGAACCTTCGCTGCACTCCCTCAAAAGCAAGAATGTCCTTCCTCAAGTTAGGAGACCAAAACTGTACACAATACTCCAGGTGTGGCCTCACCAAGGCCCTGTACAACTGTAGCAACACCTCCCTGCCCCTGTACTCAAATCCCCTAGCTATGAAGGCCAACATGCCATTTGCTTTCTTAACCGCCTGCTGTACCTGCATGCCAACCTTCAATGACTGATGTACCATGACACCCAGGTCTCATTGCACCTCCCCTTTTCCTAATCTGTCACCATTCAGATAATAGTCTGTCTCTCTGTTTTTACCACCAAAGTGGATAACCTCATATTTATCCACAATATACTTCATCTGCCATACATTTGCCCACTCACCTAACCTATCCAAGTCACTCTGCAGCCTCATAGCATCCTCCTCGCAGCTCACACTGCCACTCAACTTAGTGTCATCTGCAAATTTGGAGATACTACATTTAATCCCCTCGTCCAAATCATTAATGTACAATGTAAACAGCTGGGGCCCCAGCACAGAACCTTGCGGTACCCCACTAGTCACTGCCTGCCATTCTGAAAAGTATCCATTTACTCCTGCTCTTTGCTTCCTGTCTGACAACCAGTTCTCAATCCATGTCAGCACACTACCCCCAATCCCATGTGCTTTAACTTTACACATTAATCTCTTGTGTGGGACCTTGTCGAAAGCCTTCTGAAAGTCCAAATATACCACATCAACTGGCTCTCCCTTGACAACTCTACTGGAAACATCCTCAAAAAATTCCAGAAGGTTTGTCAAGCATGATTTCCCTTTCACAAATCCATGCTGACTTGGACCTATCATGTCACCTCTTTCCAAATGCGCTGCTATGACATCCTTAATAATTGATTCCATCATTTTACCCACTACCGATGTCAGGCTGACCGGTCTATAATTCCCTGTTTTCTCTCTCCCTCCTTTTTTAAAAAGTTTTAAAATATGTTCTTATGAGAGAGATGGACAGAGGCACGTACGCAGACAAGGAGAAGGAATGAGAGAGATAGAAACGGAGAGGAGAGATAGCGACCCATTATATAGAACACTCCTTTATACATAATGGAACACCGCTGTCTATATTAAGGAATGCTATTACAGATAGAGAAATTCCAGCAAGTGATGCAGAGAAAGCCCAGCCGTTATTATGACAGATTAGAGACAGTGCTGTATGTGATGTAAAACACTCCTGGATATATTATACAACGACGCGCATGCTGCAGGCACTTGTGGTCCAATCATTTACAATACCGCAGCTTTACAGAGGTAGAATGTCTCATTAACAATATGTTCTGCTCAGGGTAATGAAGCATTGTTTAACAGGCCACTGACAGTTGTACGAGCGATGTTTTATTGTGGCTCAGGCGCGTTGGAAGCTGGCCCGGCCTGAACATTTCTCTCCGGTGCCCCGCTCGTGTTATCGACTGTTCGCCAGACAGCGCTCAGGCTTTTAAGCCCAGCCCCAACAATAATGGTTTTCGCTGATGTATAAACAGGTCTGTGTGGCTGTGGCGATTACGGGAAGAAAATTCAAGGAAGAATTGAAGAGCCAGGAAGCGCGGTGGTTGGGAATACGAACAATGGCGGGCAGGAAACAACCCTTGGGACCATCCAGCCCGCACCATGCAAATCGTCATATCTTGTGATACCTCACAATATGCACAAGCTGCCCAGTGTCCGCTGAGGCCCAGTGGGTCATCATAGGCAGTCCCTCGTATCGAAGATGACTTGCCTCCACGCCGAAAAGGGATGAGTTCACAGGTGTTTCAATGAAGGACCTAATATTCCAGATCCCAAACTACATCCTGAAGGGTGGAAGATGCCTGTGCGTGGATTTTTTTAACGTGGGGTGGCCGTTGCACACCAGCCACCACACGGGGCTTGACAGAGCGAGGTCTTGGTCCAGTGGCAAGGGTTAACCAGGACGACTGGAGACCAGCTCTGCACACACATATCGCAGTGTGGGCTGGGCCCGTGCTGCCCCTGGGCCCCGATCACATTCCTCTACGAACACAATATACACAAGCTGTCCAGTGTCAGCCGTGGCTCAATGGGCAGCACTCTCTCCTCTGAGTCAGAAGGTTGTGGATTCAAGTCCCACTCCAGAGGATGGAATGACCACTTCAACCAATCCCTTTCCCCGGAGCCCTGCAACTTTATTTCCTTCAGGTACTTATCCAACTCCCTTTTGAAAGCCATGATTGAGTCTGCCTCCACCGTCCTCTCAGGCAGCGCATTCCAGATCCTAACCACTCGCTGCGTAAAAACGTTTTTTCTTACATCGCCTTTGGTTCTTCTGCCAATCGCCTTAAATCTGTGTCCTCTGGTTCTCGACCCTTCCACCAATGGGAACAGTTTCTCTCTCTCTCTACTCTGTCCAGACCCCTCATGATTTTGAACACCTCGAGCAAATCTCCTCTCGCCCTTCTCTGCTCCAAGGAGAACAACTCCAGTCTATCCACGGAACTGAAGTCCTTGATCCCTGGAACCATTCTCGTAAATCTTTTCTGCCCCCTCTCTAAGGTCTTCACATCCTTCCTGTTGTGCATGTGTAATAAAAGTATACTCCCTGTACACTCAATGTACAGTTACATAAGACTACTGGATGTAGCTCCACACTGTATACACTATGCCAGTACCACCAGGGGGTGCAATTGGTGGAGGCCGAGGGGTCACCTGTACACTGCAGGTAACCAGGTATAAGGAGCTGCAATAAATGGACTAAGGTCACAACAGTTCAAGTACAATACCTTACCTCGTGGAGTCATTACTAGAGTGCTTACAGACACAATACTTCCTAAAGTGCGATGCCCAGAATTGGACACAATACTCCAGTTGAGGTCGGACCATAACTTCCTTGCTTTTGTGCTCTATGCCTCTATTCGTGAAGCCCAGGATCCCGTATGATTTTTTTTAGCTGCTTTCTCAACCTGTCCTGCCACCTTCAGCGATTTGTGCACACACACCGTCAGCACAGAAGAAATAACATTGCAACTCGGTGAGCACTCGGCTTGTCTGTATGGCACTTACCCCTCTTGCAAGTTCGTATATGGAATGTATGCATTGGTGAGCATGCTCACAGGTTTGTAGAGCTGTTGCCGACTGCCTGCCTCGCTTCCGCGGTTACATCCGAGCCAGGGTATCCCCGCAGGTGGAGCACGCGGTGTCCACCGGTACACTCGCGGCCTTCCGCGAGAGGTGGGCGCCGGAGGGGACTGGAGTGCATCACCACCCCCGGCAACCAAATTTTAAATTGAACCACTTAATGTCTAAAGTTTAATTTGTGTATTTGTCGATTTAGTGCCTCTTTAATAAGGGGGCACTTGTAGTAATGTTCAACTAAAATAGTTGTAGAGCTGTTGAGTGGGAGTGGCTTATCCAGTCACATGATGTTCACAAGACTCAATAAAACCACGGCCAGTTGGGATCGGGGGATCCACGATGGGGCAGGTGGTTGTGAGCCTGGTGGATGAGCTGGTAATGTGTAGTGCGATTGTTAAACCTTTGCTAATAAGCCAATTAATTTTTAACAGCAATGTGTTGCTATGAATTCTTAAGCAAAGAACCCATGAAGCAAATACATTACACACATCAGCAGAAGCCCTACTCCCTCTTTGTTTTGAATCACTGCCTTTAGCCCAGGGCCAGACATGTGTTATTTAAAAAAATATCTGACAGCGTCTTGAGCCCTTCCGTGCGAGTAACAAAATGCCTGGTCTGGGTCTGAACATTCGCTATGCATCTGGCTGTCACGGCACAGTTAGAAACATAGAAACATAGAAAATTGGTGCAGGAGTAGGCCATTCGGCCCTTCGAGCGTGCACCACCATTCAATATGATCATGGCTGATCATGCAACTTCAGTACCCCACTCCTGCTTTCTCTCCATACCCCTTGATCCCTTTAGCCGTAAGGGTCACATCTAACTCCCTTTTGAATATATCTAACAAACTGGCCTCAACAACTTTCTGTGATAGAGAATTCCACAGGTTCACAATTCTCTGGGTGAAGAAGTTTCTCCTCATCTCGGTCCTAAATGGCTTACCCCTTATCCTTAGACTGTGTCCCCTGGTTCTGGACTTCCCCAACATCGGGAACATTCTTCCTGCATCTAACCTGTCCAATCTTATAGGTTTCTATGAGATCCCCTCTCATTCTTCTAAATTCCAGTGAATATAAGCCTAGTCGATCCAGTCTTTCTTCATATTGTAAGGGGGTGGTCTCTATGAGGGGTTCAGGTTCCCTTCTGACCAACTTGAGCGGTTCGAATCGTTCCCACTCCCTTGGGTTCTAGACTCTGGATTTATTTGGGGGGGGTGTGACAAAGTGCAAAGAACACTGGTTTGATGCAAAAGAACTTTGTTTTTATTGCAGTCAAGGAAATACAAGCTTATTACTCTAGTAAGAGAATACAAGGCCAAACTTACAATCGTTCTAATAAGGGACAATACGAGGAAAGGTACAAGGTCAAACTTATAATCACTCTAATAAAGAACCATACACTACATATTCAAAGGGGGTTACAGTATAATTATACCTCCCACCTCCCAATACCTAATTCTCGCTAAGTTGGACTCCGGGGCAGGCAGGGACTATGCTTACCAATCCTTTTGACAGTTAACGGTAGATCACAGTTTCAAGGTTCGCTGGATGTGGTCGCATCTGCTTGCCGTACCCCGAACGTCGGAGAAGACTTTCAGCTGCGCAATCTTTAGTTGGGTTGAGTCCGCTGATGCGGTAAGGTGCGTTTTGGATCTATGGGGTAAGTACCCGTTTTCTTTGGCTAGAAATAGGTTTCTGCAGTCCATTAGGTAATGTTTTACCCGTCGGTCGGTCAGGACCAGATTGTAGAGTGGAAACGTTTCGATTCTTCGTTTTTTTCCCGTTGGAGTTTTGTTCGCGTTTGGTCGATCGCGGTGGTTTTTCCGTTGATACCACGTTGACTGTGGTCGGTTGCTGCCGTGATGGTGATGTTCTTCCTTTCTTCAGGACTTCAGGACTTTGAGGCTGGAGAGGTTAGTTTACAGCTTTCTCTCCTTGTCTTGATGACACAAGCGTGGTCTCGGTTGTATAGCCAAGTATGTCATCTGAGATAGTAGCAACCTTGTAGCTACTTAGCAACCAAACCTCTGTTGAAAACAGGGCCAGTTATATGGTTTCAGTGGTTCTAATCTTGGCGCCAAATCAGTTCAGAATTCTTTGTGTAAATTTGGCGGGCTTTGTTCTTTTTTCTAATATTTTGGCGAGCTCGTTAAAAGTTGATATGTCTAGGGTGGGTTGATGTTCAAAAACGGTTTCCTGATGGAAATATTAGTTTGGCAATTGCAATGTCTTTTTGTGCTTAGTTTTTTTGCATACTGGCTGGATTGGGCCTCTTTGTGATGTATATGCTGAAATGGTTGTCCAGACCCATGTTGATGGGTAGCGGTGTCTGGGTGATTTTGTGATGCTAATGTCTCTTGTGGAGAAGGATTCTTGAATACTCATTCCTCCAGACAGGTTAACTTAGTCCTCACACCCAGGTAGCCTCACTTAATCAGACTGTCTCCTGCTAGTTCCTTAGGCCGGCCCACAGCCTTGAATTTGTCTTTTAAAATCTCAAATTCTATTAAAGGTTGTAGCTTCTTCCATAAGCACTTTAGGGTTCCAAACTTTTCGGTTGATAGCCCCAAATTAAATTTCCTTTCGAATGAGCCCAAACACTGGGGGGCGGGGGGTGGGGGGGTTCTTGTGAATTTTGCACCTCCTTCAATATGTCAGTCCTGCCATCCGAGGAATCAGTCTGGTGAACCTTCACTGCACTCCCTCAATAGCAAGAATGTCCTTCCTCAGATTAGGAGACCGAAACTGTACACAATATTCAAGTTGGCAGGATGAGAGGGGCATTACTGGCATATCGCCCGCAGGTGCACGAGCGTGTGGATCTGTGTCTCCCAGCGGGCTCTGCAGAACTCACGGTGCACTTTGGCAGCATCCGTCACTTAGCACTTTGTGTTGGCGGAGCTGGATTTTATTTTTTGATGTTTTGATGCGGGGCGGGAAAGTTAGCGGCCGGGAACAGTTTGCGCCCCAGGAGGTAAGTTTGGGCATTTGGGCCCAGCGTAACGGCTAAAGGAGGTGTTGTACATCTCTCTTGGGGGCAGGCCACATTGTTCTCATGCCAGACACGAGACTCCCAAAGCAAACGCTCGACTCGGAACTCCTTCACAGCAAACGAGCCAAAGGTGGGCAGAGGAAACGTTACAAGAACACCCTCAAAGCCTCCCTGATAAAGTGCAACATCCCCACCGACACCTGGGAGTCCCTGGCCAAAGACCGCCCTAAGTGTAGGAAGTGTATCCGGGAGGGCGCTGAGCACCTCGAGTCTCATCGCCGAGAGCATGCAGAAACCAAGCACAGGCAGCGGAAGGAGCGTGCGGCAAACCAGTCCCACCCACCCCTTCCCTCAACCACTGTCTGTCCCACCTGTGACAGGGACTGTGGTTCTCGTATTGGACTGTTCAGCCACCTAAGGACTCATTTTAAGAGTGGAAACAAGTCTTCCTCGACTCCGAGGGACTGCCGATGATGATGATGGTGTTAGGATGGGAAAGATAAAGAGTCGTCAGGAAGGAAGGGGAAAAAAACCTGAAAAAGAAACCACAAAAACATTCCCAAAACATTTGCCATGCCACCACAACACAAATTGAAAACAAAACTAAAAGAAATAATAATCACACTTGCCTTCGGAGTCCATTACTCTCCACTATCGGGATGGTTAGAAACATAGAAACATAGAAAGTTACAGCGCAGAAGGAGACCATTCGTAGAAACATAGAAAATAGGTGCAGGAGTAGCCCTTCGAGCCTGCACCGCCATTCAATAAGATTATGGCTGATCATTCATCTCAGTATCCCATTCCTGCTTTCTCTCCATACCCCTTGATCCCTTTAGCCGTAAGGGCCATATCTAACTCCCTCTTGAATATATCCAATGAACTGGCCTCAATAACTTTCAGTGGTAGAGAATTCCACAGGTTCACAACTCTCTGAGTGAAGAAGTTTCTCCTCATCTAGCCCATCGTGTCCGCGCCGGCCGACAAAGAGCCACACGGCCCTCGGTCAGCAGCCCTGAAGGTTAAATATAAATCTATGAACAATGAACAATGGCGGACAGGTAACAAGTACCCAGCCCAACCAGTCCGCCTCACACAACTGTGACAATCCCTTGCACTGAAACATTCTACACTCCACTCCAACCGGAGTCATGTGATCTCCTGGGAGCGGCAAAAACCATTTAAAAACTCAGGCCAATTTGGGGGGAAAAAAATCTGGGAAAATTGGTGGGACCGGCCTGGTTTCCCAGGCGGTCACTGCGGGGCACGCTGTGTGGCGGGCGGGGAGGGCGGGATCTCAAACTCGCGCCGGTGTCGCGACCAGGGGGGGCGTTACACGCCGGGCACAGCTCTCCCGGGCGTTGCTGCTCCGCGCTGGGACTAAACCGGACCCACAAGAACATAAGAATTAGGAACAGGAGCAGGCCATCTAGCCCCTCGAGCCTGCTCCGCCATTCAACAAGACCATGGCCGTGGACTCAGCTCCACTTACCCGCCCGCTCCCCGAAACCCTTAATTCCCTTACTGGTTAAAAATCTATCTACCTGTGACTTGAATACATTCACTGAGCTAGCCTCAACTGCTTCCTTGGGCAGAGAATTCCACAGATTCACAACCCTCTGGGAGAAGAAATTCCTTCTCAACTCGGTTTTAAATTGGCTCCCCCGTATTTTGAGGCTGTGCCCCCTAGTTCTAGTCTCCCCGACCAGTGGAAACAACCTCTCTGCCTCTATCTTGTCTATCCCTTTCATTATTTTAAATGTTTCTATAAGATCACCCCTCATCCTTCTGAACTCCAACGAGTAAAGACCCAGTCTACTCAATCTATCATCATAAGGTAACCCCCTCATCTCCGGAATCAGCCGAGTGAATCGTCTCTGTACCCCTTCCAAAGCCAGTATATCCTTCCTTAAGTAAGGTGACCAAAACTGCACGCAGTACTCCAGGTGCGGCCTTACCAATACCCTATATAGTTGCAGCAGGACCTCCCTGCTTTTGTACTCCATCCCTCTCGCAATGAAGGTCAACATTCCATTCGCCTTCCTGATTACCTGCTGCACCTGCAAACTAACTTTTTGGGACAACCAAATTTTAATTTGATTTTACGTTTTAAAGTTAATTTGTTTTAATTGCCGGTGCTTTTAGTGTCCCCTTCCCTTTTATAGGGGGCACTGGGGAAAAATTGTGATTTTAGTGCCAAAAAAAAAAAAAAAAGGGGGGGGGAAAAAAAAGGGCCTTGAAAATGTCTGGAGTGTCACCCAGGTCGGGTGGCACCGTTTAATGTTTTATGTTTTGCAGGTGAACTCCAAAAAGAGTTTCATTCACTAGTCTGAAAACGCCCGATCTTGTCTGATTTCGGAAGCTAAGCAGAGTCAGGCCTGGTTTAGTACTTGGATGGGAGACTGCCTGGGAATACCAGGTGCAGTAGGCTTTCCAAAAAGAGTTTCATGCACAAGGACCCGAGGATCGCCGTGGGGCGCTGGAGGCAGACCACCCGCCCGGAGCATCTTATTGCCGCCGGTCCGGGGCGATAGGCAGAGCGCACAAGACACAAAAATTCAGCCCTGAAATGTGTACAATCAGGATAGGAACAGGAGTCGGCCATTCGGACCCTCTCCACGGATGTTGACCCAGATACAGTGACTCTTCGTCCTCGCAGCACAGGGGCCAAGGAGCCGACTCCACTGATGGAAACATTATTTCTGATCTAACTCATTACACACTGCTCCATTGTGGGCCCTTCCATTTATACCCAGGAGTGATTCATCAACAGGGTTGCTGTGCCAGCCGTGGCTCAGTGGGCAGCACTCTTGCCCCTGAGTCAGGAGGTCGTGGGTTCGAGTCCCACTCCAGAGACTTGAGCACAAAAATCCAGGCTGACACTCCCAGTGCAATGCTGAGGGAGTGCCGCACTGTCGAAGGTGCCGTCTTCCGGATGTAAAAGATCCCACGGCCACTATTTCGAAGAAGAGCAGGGGGAGTTCTCCCCGGTGTCCTGGGGCCAATATTTATCCCTCAATCAACAGAACAAAAAAACAGATTATCTGATCGTTATCACATTGCTGTTTGTGGGAGCTTGCTGTGCACAAATAGGCTGCCGTGTTTCCTACATTACAACAGCGACTACACTCCTGAAGTATTTCATCGGCTGTGAAGCACTTTGGGCTGTCCAGTGGTTGTGAAAGGCGCTATAGAAATGCAAGTCTTTCTATTGAAACCACACCAATCCATGGCATTTGAGGTCATTGTGGGGAGTGGTCTAGGGGTGGGGAACTCTAAAATAGCAAGGGAAACTTACTGGCAGTCATCATCATAGGCAGTCCCTCGAAACGAGGATGATTTGCTTCCACGCCGAAAAGGGATGAGTTTCCAGATGTTTCAATGAAGGACCTAATATTCCCGATCCTGAACTACATCCTGAAGGGTGGAAGATGCCTGTGGGTGGATTTTTTTAACGTGGGGTGACCGTTGCACACCAGCCACCACACGGGGCTTGACAGAGCGAGGTCTTGGTCCAGTGGCAAGGGTTAACCAGGACGACTGGAGACCAGCTCTGCTGCACGGGCCTAGTGCACGCACATATCGCACAGTGTGGGCTGGGCCCGTGCTGCCCCTGGGCCCTCGCCTCTTCTGGGCCCCAGATTCACGCCTCTCCTGGGCCCCGGTCACTTCCCTCTACAAACTCTCGCCGCTCCTTCACCCCTCCTGCTGTGCCTGCCCGCACTGCGATCAGTGACCTGGCTTCTCAGCCGTCGCCCTCCTGCAGCAGCACGCGCTGCTCCCTCCAATGGCCCCCGCCTGCTGGCAGTACCTCACCTATATGTCACTTGTCAGCACTGATCTTTAGCAGGCTATTCGGATGCAGAGGGCATCACAGCCAAGCGCCTTCCTATTATTACGCCACCCGTGGTGGATTTTTGTGGCTTTCAACGGACGGAAAATCTTACGGGCACTTAATTACCATCAGGAATCAACTGGTTGGTGATCGGGAGTGGAAGCACCAGCTGATTTTTACCCTTCTCTAGCCCCAGGCAATGAGACCAAAAAATGAGAGGGGATCTCATTGAAACGTATAAAATTCTGACGGGGTTGGACAGACTGGATGCAGGGAGGATGTTTCCCCCCGGGCTGGGAAGTCTCGAACAAGGGGTCACAGTCTCAGGATACGGGGTAGGAAATTTAGGACCGAGATGAGGAGAAATGTTTTCACTCAGAGGGTGGTGAACCTGTGGAATTCTCTACCCCAGAAGGCTGTGGAGGCCAAGTCACTGAATATATTTAAGAGGGAGATTGGTAGATTTCGAGAAACATAGAAACATAGGAAATAGGTGCAGGAGCAGGCCATTCGGCCCTTCGAGCCTGCAGCACCATTCAATATGATCATGGCTGATCATGCAACTTCAGTACCCCATTCCTGCTGTAGAGTTGCAAAATTTGTGGGAAAACCCCACAGTGTTTGCACTCATTGGAAAGGAAATTTAATTTGGAACGATCTACCAGAAGGTTTGGGATCTTAAAGTGCACATGGAAAAAACTATGAGTTTTAATCGAATTTGGGATTTTACAAGGCAGATTGGGTCCGTGTGGGAAGGGCTAAGAACTAAAGGAGAACTATCCTTCAAAAGAAACCAGTTTTGGGTTTTGAAACTGTCTGGGGTATTGAAGCTAAAACAAATTGTCTGGGGAATTCTGTAAACTTGAAAACCCTTCTCCCCGGGAGACATTAACATAGCAACAATCAACCCAGAGATAGCCAGCCATCACCGTGAGCAGAAAGCCCATTCCAGCACATGGATAATGACAATGGCACATCCAGCCCACATGGAAGACCAAAACCTAGGCAGACATTGCAAATACCAAAGCTAATTTTTCCATCAAGAAACAGATTTAAAAGATCGACGCATGCAAGACAAGTTAACGTTTAATGGGCCCGCCAAAATATGACAAAGAGATAGCAAGCCCGCCAAAAATTAAACAAAGAATCGGGGCTGATTTGGCGCGAAGATTAGAACAGCTCCAAGAGTATGACTGCGGCCTATTTTAACAAAAGTGATGCCATGCTTAGCAGAACCTTGCAATGCTCGAGAGGACAGAATCAGTATCATAGAGCATCAAAAAGGGAGGAGAGAGAGACCACCGCAGCAGTTGTAACAAGCCTCTCCAGCCTCAATGACACTACCAGGGGCCACACTGCCCTGCTATCGAAAGGGAAGGAAGAACATCACCATCGCGGCAGCAACCGACCACAGCCTACTTGGTACCACCAAAATCACCGCGATCGAACAACTCCGAATCCAAACTCCTCCAAGAAAAAAACGAAGATTCGAAAGTTTCCACTTCTACAATCTAGGCCTGACTGCCAACAGGTGAAAACATTCCCTAAAGAGACTTTGAAACCGATTTCTAACAAAAGAAAGTGGGTACTTACCCCATAAGTCCAAACCGTGCCCTACCTCATCAGCGGACACCACCCAACTGAAGATTGCGCAGTAAGAAGTCTTCTCTGACGTTCGGGGTACGGCAAGCAGGACCTACGGAATTAGCGAACCCCGAAATGGCGAACCACCGGCAACTACCAGTAAAGGACCGATGAGCATAGTCCCTGTTTGCCCTGGAGTCTAACCTAGTCAGAGTTAGGCACTGGGAGGTGGGAGGTGCATTATTTCTGTAACCCCTTTGAATGTGTGATATCGTGTTCTTTATTTGCATGATTACCAGTTTGACATTGTATTTTCTTGTCCTTAATAAAATCGAAGTTCTTTGCACCAAACCAGTTGCCTCTTGCACTTTGTCACATCCCCCAAATAAATCCAGAGTCGAGAACCCAGGGAGTGGGAGCGATTCGAACCACTCAGAAGGTCAGAGGTGAACCTGACCCCACACACCACCCCCTACACTGCTTTCTCTCCATACCCCTTGATCCCTTTAGCCGTAAGGGCCACATCTAACTCCCTTTTGACTATATCTAACGAACTGGCCTCAACAATTTTCTGTGGTAGAGAATTCCACAGGTTTACAATTCTCTGGGTGATGAAGTTTCTCCTCATCTCGGTCCCAAATGGCTTACCCCTCATCCTTAGACTGTGACCCCTGGTTCTGGACTTCCCCAACATTGGGAACACTCTTCCTGCATCTAACCTGTCCAATCAAGTCAGAATTTTATATGTTTCTATGAGATCGCCGCTCATTTTTCTAAATTCCAGTGAATATAAGCCTAGTCGATCCAGTCTTTCTTCATATGTCAGTCCTGCCATCCTGGGAATCAGTCTGGTGAACCTTCGCTGCACTCCCTCAATAGCAAGAATATCCCTCCTCAGATTAGGAGACCAAAACTGTACACAATAAATTACATGAGCACTGAGTAGGCATCGAGGGGTATGGAGAAAAAGTGGGAATATGGTGTTGAGATAGAGGGTCAGCCATGAACTTATTGAATGGTGGTGCAGGCTCGAAGGGCCGAATGGCCTACTACTGCTCCTATTTTCTATGTTTCTCTAGCCCCAACCACACCCACCCCTCAACCTCAGATCAACTCATCGCGGATTGGGGATCATAACAGAGACCTTCAGGTCCAGTGCAAACCATTGGGGGAGTGCAGCGAAGGTTCATATAACCAGAGCAGTTCCGACTCAGTGCCCGTGTAATTTATTCCCCGGCAATATTTCTCTGCAAAAACACATAAGTATATATTAAACCCTTGGCGATGACATGATACAGATTACAGGCAGTGTAAACAGTCATGAAGATTTGTTTACTGTGGATACAGATTTGCGAGGAACTCTGCCCGAGCCAGAATTCTGAGCATTTGGACATTTCCAGGACGGTAGACCACGGGCGGGCTGTTTCCTTTCATGGCCTTGCGGCTCACAGAATCGTCACCTCCGGGATTTGATGCAACCTCCATTAATTGCACCTTCCCACCCGCGCACCGCTGGTTTGTCCCAGGACACAGGCCGGGCGGAGGCACGCTGCTGAAGCCCTCGTGCAGGCCTTTGTTACCCCTAGACTTCAAAAAAGTATTTCATTGGGCTGTAAAACGCTTTGGGATGTCGTGAAAGGTTTGCAAACTTGGTGTCACATTTGACCCTGAAATGAGCTTCCGGCCACATATCCGCAGTGTAACTAACACCGCCTATTTCCACCTCCGTGACATCGCCTGTCTCCGCCCCTTGCCTCAGCTCATCCGCTGCTGAAGCCCTCATCCCTGCCTTTGTTACCTCCAGACTTGACTATTCCAACACACTCCTGGCTGGCCTCCCACGTTCTACCCCACGTAAACTAAAGGTGATCCAAAACTCGGCTGTCCTGTGTCCTAACTTGCACCAAGTCCCGCTCGCCCATCAGCCCCTGTGCTCGCTGACCCACATTGGCTCCCGGTTAAGCAACGCCTTGATTTCAGAATTCTCATCCTTGTTTACAAATCCCTCCATGGCCCTCGCCCCCCCCTCCCTATCTCTGTAATCTCCTCCAGCCCCACAACCCCCCCGAGATGTCTGCGCTCCTCTAATTCTGCCCCCTTGAGCATCCCTGATTATAATCGCTCCACCATCGGTGGCCGTGCCTTCTGTTGCCTGGGCCCCAAGCTCTGGAACTTCCTGCCTAAACCTGTCCGTCTCTCTACCATTGCTTAACCGGGAGCCAATGTAGGTCAGCGAGCACAGGGGGTGATGGGAGAGCGGGACTTGGTGTGAGTTAGGACACGGGGCAGCGAGCACAGGGGGTGATGGGTGAGCGGGACTTGGTGCGATTTAGAACACAGGCAGCTGGGTTTTTGGATCATCTCTAGTTTACGTCGGGTAAATGTGGGAGGCCAGCCAGGAGTGCGTTGGAGTAGTCTAGTCTGGAGGTAACAAAGGCAGGGATGATTTAGCAAAGAACCCATGAGGCGGGGCGCCGCGAAGATGGACGTGTTGGGCGGCCAATGGCGGGGGCGGGGTGATTGGAGGTCATGTGACCTCCAGGATTCGGTTCGCTGCCCCGGGAGCGGCGATGCTGTTGTGTCGGGCAAGCAGGTCCAGCACAGTTAGGACCCTGAGCAAAGGTCGTCCTGCCACAGCCTGCTTTATTATCACCCCCACTTGCACCCGTGTGGCCTTTCTCGTTCTCAATCAGCCTGCCTTATCAGCCCAAGCGGCAAACCAGTGTCTCAGTGGGCAGCACTCTCGCCTCGGAGTCCGAAGATCGTGGCTTCAAGTCCCACTCCAGGGACTTGAGCACATAAATCTAGGCTGACACTCCCAGTGCAGTGCTGAGGGAGTGCCGCACTGTCGGAGGTGCCGTCTTTCGGATGAAACGTTAAACCGAGGCCCCTTCTGCTCTCTCAGGTGGATGTAAAAGATCTCACAGCACTATTTCGAAGAAGAGCAGGGGAGTTCTGCCCAGTGTCCTGGGCCAATATTTATCCCTCAACCAACATCACTAAAAACAGATTATCCGTGTGCAAAATTGTCTGCCGTGTTTCCTACATCATAACAGTGACTGCACTCCAAAGCAACATCTCATTGGCTGGAAAGAGATTTCGGACATCCTGATGTCGTGAAAGGCGCTATAGAACTTGGGAGAGACAGACAGATTTTTGAACAATAAGGGAGTCAGGGTGTTATGTCTGTAATTTACTTATGAATGACTCCACGAAGCAATGTGTTGTACTCAAACTGTAGTGACCTTGGTCCTTTATTCGTAACTCCAGACTGGGGCACAAGCATGGTGGGCAGCCTTTTATACTGGGCCCTGCACACCTATGCAGCTGACCCTCAGGTCTCCCACTGCAGTGCCCTCTGGTGGACAGCCTCTGCCACAGGGGCAGGAAACCCCGGTCTCCATCAGTTGCGCCCTCTGGTGGTGCCAGCATAGTATATACACAGTGTAAACCTTATTGATAGTACATCAGGTAACAAGTCTCCATCTTATGCAACTATACAGTGACTACACAGAGAGTATATCTATAGTCTGCACATATAACACAGGGGTTACGGGGAGTGGGCAGGGAAGTGGAACTGAGTCCGTGATCAGATCAGCCATGATCTTATTGAATGGCGGAGCAGGCTCGTGGGACCTCGTGGCCAACTCCTGCTCCCAATTCTTATGTTCTTCTAAACTGCGGGGCTGCACTGTCAGGCACATTTGTGCCGGGAGACCGATTGCTACCAGTCCCTGGCACTTGGAGAGCGAGAGGCTGCTTGCTGAACTCACAGGGGCAGCTGGCGTTTGACAGATCGCACTGCGGGAGATACAGCAGAGCAAACAGGTGACAGAATGGAATCAGTATTTTCCAGTGTGTAGAAGTTCGGCAAACAAGCAAAAAGACAACATAATAAAACAATTGAAACATAAAACAGGGACTTTGCATCGACAACTGGCCCCGGCCAGAACACCCTCCCGCGCGGGTGGGGGTGTGAGGGGGAGACTCAATTTACACCTTAGGCCTCACCCTACACCCTGGCACTTGGAGAGGGCCTCATTCAGCGAACGTTATTCGGGCACGTGGGGAGGGGGTCGATTTTAACCCTTACTCGCTCAGCAGAAACCCGGCGGACGGGCGGTTAAAATCGCCCCCGGGCTCGTACCCATCCGAAAGCCACCACGATCACAGCATCAGCAATTTTAACAGGCAGCAAGGACAGGCACCCACAGCCAACGGGGTCCTTCTTTACCTACGCGTGTCGCGGCCCGATGCCATCATTGAGACCCGAGAGTCATTTTAAACTTGGCTGCCGCGTTTCCCACGTTACAATGGCTGCACTCCAAAAGTACTTCATTGGCTGTGAAGCGCTTGGAGACGTCCGGTGGTCGTGAAAGGCGCTATATAAATGCAAGTCTTCCTTTATGGGCCATATCACCACTGCTCTGTCATCTGTCCTTCGCATCTCGACCCTTCACACTCCCCTTGCCCATGTTTTGCAAGCCTCTTAATTGGCCATTCATTCTGTACTAGGGGCTCTATTGGACACTATTGAAGCCCATGTTAATCACTCGCTCTCTCACAGCATCTCCCAGTGTGATACCAAATCATGCAGACTAGAAAGGACCCAGCTTCCTACCCCCACCCCCGTCTGTGCTGTTAACGGCTCTCAAGCGAGGAGCCTATCGAGAGGCTCCCATTCAGCTCAGTGTCCCTAAATCTAGAGCGTAAAACCCACCGGCTCGCCATCGCTGCTGAACCTGGAGTTGATATTTGGATGAGGACAGGATGGAGCTTGGCTACGATGCCCTCTGTGGTGGAATTGCCTATCAATGCTCGCTGCCGGGGCTCGTGCTCGAGGAAAGGCCTCTTGGGAGGTGCGGGACGGCGACAGAGAGAGAGTCTACACGGACCCTTCCGGGGAAAGACCTGCATTTATATAGCGCCTTTCATCACCACCGGACGTCTCAAAGCGCTTTACAGCCAATAAAGTACTTTTGGAGTGCAGTCACTGTGGGAAACGCAGCAGCCAATTTGCGCACAGCAAGCTCCCACACACAGCGACAAGGACCAGATATTCTGTTTTTTTTGCTATGTTGTTTGAGGGATAAATATTGGTCCCACGACACCAGGGATAACTCCCCTGCTCTTCTTCGAAATAGTGCTCTGGGATCTTTTACGTCCACCTGAGAGGGCAGACGGGGCCTCGGTTTAATGTCTCATCCGAAAGACGGCACCTCCGACAGTGCGGCGCTCCCTCAGCACTGCACTGGGAGTGTCAGCCTAGATTTATGTGCTCAAGTTGCTGGAGTGGGACTTGAACCCACAACCGCCTGACCCCGAGGCAAGGGTGCTGCCCATTGAGCCACGGGTCACTGTACACGGCCTGAGGTCTAGTCCTTGGCATAAAATCTCCGCCGTAGCCAACGGCGAGCAGTTTAACTAAGGTGTAAACCAAACCCTGACCAGAATCCAACCTCTCGCTTAGCTCAGAAACAGGAAGGGGCTGGATTGGGCGGTGCTCCCCGGTGTCACTTCACCCATTGTTCCCCTGTAAGTTTGTGCTTGGGGTGTGGAAACGGCACACATTCAGGTGATTGTCTAACCTGGAACGGTGTTGCTCTGCACCCGATATCATTGTCAATGCAGCACGGAACAGCTGCCAGCTGTAATTACAAAACTCAAGTGCGACGATTATCCCAATAAATGTCACTATTTGCCCAAGGATACAAATCTGTGGTTAGGTCTCTAATCTCCCACTTGACTCAAAATAAAAATCTGATTCGATTACCTCCGTGAACTAAGGGTTGGACTTCCTGCACGTTGCCGCCTCTGCTTGTGCCCCGGCGGGGCGGTAATGGAGGCGGGGATGGTTTCGGGGCGAGCGGGCAGCTCCCAGTGCCCCGCCGGGTAATTAGTTGCCGGTTGCGCGGGGGGAGCGGAGCAGCACTGCCCTGGAGCATCGAGCGTGCGTGTAACGCCACCGGTTTCGACAGCGCTTCGAGTTTTGCCGAGCCTCTAGCGCCCCCTAGTGGGGCCGCCTGGAAAACCAGCTGTCCGGTGAGCTCAGTATGCAATGAGGCGGGTGTGATTGTATTTGTTATTTTTATCTTTGCCATTTATCCTACTGTGGGGTGGTCACGGTATTGAGGAAACCTTTTTGTGTGTTTCGTGTTGATTTTTGTTTCTCCCACGGAAGCCTCTCTCAGGTTGCTCCGAGTGTCATGTGTGGAGAAAGAGTCAGACTGAGCACTGTGAGCTCAAAGTAAAGTGTGACCTTAGTCTTTTACTGCAGGTCTCCAGAGTGCCTCTCCAACCTGTGAGGCCTCCTTAAATACCTGTGCTCCCAAGGGATTATGGGATCCCTTGGGACTCCAGGGGATGAGCCCTCTGGTGGCTGCACAGAATAAATACATATATAACAACACACCCCCCCCCCCAAAGTCAATAGTGTAACTATTTACAATGTGAGTCGATCTGGGGCCCTTCTTGCCCTGGTTGATCGTCTCGGTGTGAAAGCTGGTGTTGTTCAATCATTTGTTGGGCCCTCGCTGGGCTGCTGTGCAGTTGGCCTTGCTGGGCTGCCTGGTGTGTTGGGCCCTGCGGGGATGCTGTGGATGATGGGTTCTGCTTCGTGGTCAACCGTGGTGCCGGTTGCCACTGGTGTGTATGTTGGGGGATCAAAAAAGGTAGGGTCCAAGGTGGGTTGCTCAGGGTAGTCCGTGAATCTGAGTTTGATTTGGTCCAAGTGTTTCCGGTGAATGAGTCCATTTGAAAGTTTGACCCGAAACACCCTGCTCCCCTCTTTGGCCACGACAGTGCCGGGAAGCCACTTGGGACCTTGTCCATAATTCAATACAAATACAGGATCATTGATTTCAATCTCGCGTGACACATTTGCGCTATCATGGTATGCACTTTTTTGAAGCCGCCTGCTTTCTACCTGTTCATGTAGATCAGGGTGAACTAATGAGAGTCTTGTCTTAAGTGCTCTTTTCATGAGCAATTCAGCAGGTGGGATCCCAGTGAGTGAGTGGGGTCTCGTGCGGTAGCTAAGCAGGACTCGGGATAGGCAAATCTACAGTGAGCCTTCAGTTACCCTCTTCAAGCCTTGCTTGATGGTTTGCACTGCTCTCTCTGCCTGACCATTGGACGCTGGTTTAAACAGGGCAGATGTGACATGTTTGATCCCGTTACGGGTCATGAATTCTTTGAACTCCGCACTGGTAAAACATGGCCCGTTGTCGCTCACCAGGACATCGGATAAGCTGTGTGTGGCAAACATGGCCCGCAGGCTTTCAGTAGTGGCAGCGGATGTGCTGGCCGACATTATCTCACATTCAATCCACTTAGAGTACGCATTTACAACCACAAGGAACATTTTACCCAAGAGCGGGCCTGCATAGTCGACATGTACCCTAGACCACGGTTTGGAGGGCCAAGACCATAAACTTAGCGGCACCTCACTCAGTACATTGCTTAACTGCGGGCATGTATTACATCTGTGAACGCAGGACTCTAAGTCCGCATCGATACCAGGCCACCACACATGGGATCTGGCTATCGCTTTCATCATTATGATGCCTGGGTGGGTACTGTGGAGGTCATTGATGAAGGTGTCTCTGCCCTTCTTGGGGACCACTACTCGATTGCCCCATAGAAGGCAGTCTGCTTGTATAGACATTTCATCTTTGCGCCGCTGGAATGGTTTTATCTCTTCCTGCATTTCCACAGGGACACTGGACCAGCTCCCGTGAAGCACACAGCTTTTGACTAGAGATAATAAGGGGTCCTGGCTTGTCCAGGTTTTGATCTGCCGGGCAGTGACGGGTGATTACCCACTCGCAAATGCTTCCATAACCATGGCTAGATCTGCGGGCTGTGCCATTTCCACCCCCGTGATGGGCAATGGCAGCCTACTGAGAGCATCGTCGCAGTTTTCTGTGCCTGGCCTGTGGTGGATGGTGCAGTTGTATGCGGACAACGTGAGCGCCCATCTCTGGATGCGGGCCGATGCGTTGGTATTTATCCCTTTACTCTAGGAAAACAGGGCTATAAGTGGTTTATGGTCAGTTTCCAATTCAAATTTTAGCCCAAACAGGTATTGATGCATTTTTTTTTACCCCACAGACACACGCTAACGCTTCTTTCTCAATCATGCTGTAGACTCTCTCAGCCTTAGACAGACTCCTAGATGCATAAGCAACCAGTTGCAGTTTCCCGAAATCATTAGCTTGTTGCAATTAACACCCGATGCCATATGACGACGCATCACATGCTGGTACCAAACGCTTACATGGATCATACAACACAAGCAATTTGTTTGAGCATAACAATTTTCTCGCTTTTACAAAGGCATTTTCTTGGCTTTTACCCCAAACCCATTAGCCCCCCTTTTCGTAGTGAGACACGCAGTAGTTCTAACAGTGTGCTGAGACCAAGTAGTTCAGGAGTCCCAGAAACGACCGCAGCTCTGTCACGTTCTGTGGCCTCGATGTGTTCCCGATTACCTCCGCCTTCGCGTTGGTGGGCCTGGTGCCGTCCGCCGCAATCCCCCTTCCCAAGAACTCCACTTCAGGCACCAGGAAAACGCACTTCGACGCAGTTGAGTCAACTAAGAACCTCCTCCAGGTTCTGCAGATGCTCGACTGTGTTTCGACCTGTGACCAAGATGTCGTCCTGGAAGACCACGGTGTGCGGGACCGACTTCAGTAAACTTTCCATGTTTCTCTGGAATATCGCCGCCGCTGATCGGATTCCAAACGGGCATCTGTTATAAACAAAAAGACCTTTGTGCGTGTTGATGCAGGTGAGGGCCTTCGATGATTCCTCCAGTTCCTGCGTCATGTAGGCTGAAGTCAGATCCAGCTTCGTGAACGTCTTTCCTCCCGCCAGTGTTGCAA
The DNA here is from genome assembly GCF_044704955.1 of Pristiophorus japonicus. NCBI lineage: Eukaryota > Metazoa > Chordata > Chondrichthyes > Pristiophoridae > Pristiophorus > Pristiophorus japonicus. The sequence goes on from NC_092002.1 coordinate 10,785,126, forward strand.
AGAGGTCGTCGGCCTTTGGTAGTGGGTATTGATCCTGCAGGGAGAAACGATTGACAGTTACTTTGTAATCGCCACAGATTCTGACGGTGCCGTCTCACTTGAGGACTGGGATAATAGGACTGGCCCACTCACTGAACTCGATCGGTGAAATTATACCCTCTCTTTGCAGCCAGTCTAGCTCGATCTCTACCTTTTCTCTCATCATGTATGGTACTGCTCTCACCTTGTGATGGATGGGTCGCGCCCCCGGAATTAGGTTGATCTGCACTTTTGCTCCTTGGAATTTCCCGATGCCTAGTTCGAACAGTGAAGTAAATTTGTTTAAGACCTGGGCACACGAAGTGTCGTCAGCGGGCGATAGCACTCGGACGTCGTCCCAGTTCCAGCGTATCTTTCCCAGCCAGCTCCTGCCGAGCAGCGTGGGACCATCACCCAGTAACACCCAGAGTGGTAGCTTGTGCACTGCTCCATCGTCGGAGACCTTTACGGTAACACTGCCGATTACAGGAATCAGTTCTTCCATGTTCTTAGTTTCGTGTGAACTGGAGTTACGACTGGCCTTGAGGCCTTGTTGCACCACAACCTTTCAAAAGTCATTTTGCCCAAGATGGACTGGCTCGCGCCTGTGTCCAGCTCCATTGACAGTGGGAGTCCATTTAGTTCAACATTCGGCATTATCGAATTCGTGGCGAATGTGTGCACCCCATGTGCCTCTGCCTCCTCTGTCTGAGGCTCTGGTTTGTAGTGATCCTCTGTGGATCTGTCCTCCTCTGCAACATGGTGGTTTGCAGGTTTAACAGGATTTGCAGCTCACCTGCCCACTCGATGGAGGTGTCCCATTGTTCCACAGCCCTTGCAAACGTACCCTTTGAATCGGCATGAATGGAAATGATGATCACCCCCGCAGCGCTAACAAGGTCTTAATGGCCTAGCATTCATCACCCTTGATGGTGAACTCTGAGACATCTGCGGACGTGTAGCTGCAGGTATGTGTGCCCTGCCCTGTATGTTATGATTCAAAAACAACATCACTTTGTTCACAGTACTTGTAGCAGCACTTGTGTGCTGAGAGATTTGCTTCGTATTGTCACTGGTGGCAATGAGTGCCTGGGCTATCGCTATGGCCTTACGCAAGGTTGGGGTCACTACAGTCAAAAGTTTGCGAAGTATGGTTTCGTGGCCAATGCCAAGTACGAAAAAGTCTCTGAGCATGTGCTCCAAATGTCCTTCAAATTCGCAATGTTCTGCAAGGCGTCTTAGCTCGAAGACATAACTTGCCACTTCCTGGCCTTCAGACCTTTTGTAGGTGTAGAACCGGTACCTCGCCATCAGAACGCTTTGGCCACGAAGTATTGGTCGAGTCGCTCCACAAAAGTTTCCCAATCATCTCCCTCTGAGAATTTCTCCAGGATGCCCACTGTTCTCTGCATCTCTGGGTTTGCTATCTGTATCTCGTCGCCAGTTGTTGTGTATGGAGAACGAGTCAGACTGAACACTGTGAGCTCAAAGTAAAGTGTGACCTTAGTCTTTTATTGCAGGTCCCCAGAGTGTCTCTCCAACCTGTGAAGCCTCCTTAAATACCTGTGCTCCCAAGGGATTCTGGGAGACCTTGGGACTCCAGGGGATGAGAGCTCTGGTGTCTGTACAGAGTAAATACAAGTTTACATATATAACACCAAGACTGGCTCTTTAGGTGGGGATTTTCCCACACTTAGCCGGCCTAGTGCACTGAGAGAGGTGTGGAACGTCCCCCTTAACGCTCCGGCCCACTCTCAGGGCCCAGACGCTGAACTTGTTGGCTGCCGATGCAAACGTTTTCCCTGACGCAAACTTTCCTGCCCTGCCCCCATTCGCGCCCAGAAAATCCTCCATCCTCCATCCGGCCCCAAATCTTTAATCTGCTCCGGGGCCACGCCAACCCATTCATTGTTTCTATCGCCAGGGTTACCCTGGAATCTCCAGGAGTTAAAGCTGTGAGCAGCTCTGAAGACAACTTTAAAAAAATGTGTTTCTGGGATGTGGTTGGGACTCCGGCTCGATTTTTGGGCTGTGGTCCGACCCGTAGCGCTCCGTAGCGCCCCCTGCTGGGGCCCCCAGTGACAGCGGGCAGGCTGACCTGTGGCGCTCCGTAGCGCCCCCCGCTGGGGCCTCCTGTGAAAGGGGGCAGTCCGACCCATAGCGTTCTGTAGCGCCCCCTTCTGGGGCCTCCTTTGGAAGTGGACGATCTGACCCGTAGCGCCACCTACTGGGGCCTCCTGTGAAAGGGGGTAGTCCGAGCCATAGCGCTCCATAGCGCCCCCTTCTGGGGCCTCCTGTGGAAGTGGACGGTCTGACCCGTAGCGCCACCTACTGGGGCCCCCTGTGAAAGCGGGCAGTCCGAGCCATAGCGCTCCGTAGCGCCCCCTTCTGGGGCCTCCTGTGGAAGTGGACGGTCTGACCCGTAGCGCCACCTACTGGGGCCCCCTGTGAAAGCGGGCAGTCCGAGCCATAGCGCTCCGTAGCGCCCCCTTCTGGGGCCTCCTGTGGAAGTGGACGGTCTGACCCGTAGCGCCACCTACTGGGGCCTCCTGTGAAAGGGGGCAGTCCGAGCCATAGCGCTCCGTAGCGCCCCCCGCTGGGGTCTCCTGTGGAAGTGGACGGTCTGACCCGTAGCGCCACCTACTGGGGCCCCCTGTGAAAGCGGGCAGTCCGCCCTGTTGCAGTCGCAGTGAGGTAAGTGATGACCATCTCAGTTAAGTGTGATTTGTTTTCCTTTTCGGGGGGGTGGGGCGGTGGGGGGGCGGTATTTATGTTGTGGTGGTGTGAGTTATGCATTGGGAATATTTTTGGTGTTTTATTCTCGGGTTGCCCCCGAGGCCTCTCTTATGGCGCTCCGAGGCCGGCTGTTTAGCTCGGGGATTTCCGCTAGCTCAGCCGGCCTCGCGCCCTAGGCCGGGTGTGCAACGCTCCCTCAGCGCCCTGCCCCACACACTCCGGGCCCAGCTGAGGACGCAAAAACGTTTCCCGGCGCAAACGTTACCAGCCACGCCACCATTACCGCCCCGAAATGACCAGAACCGAAAATCAAGCCCTATAGACTTTTCCAGCGGGGGAGTCGGCCATTCGGCCCATCGTAAGTGCCCAGGCTCACTGTCGGAGCTAACTTCCTCGCCCTCAGCCCCTGCCCTCTCCCCCGCAGCAATTGTCCTATTATGGATTCTGATTCTGATTCTGTTTGGAGTGCAGGAAAAAAAAATATTCTCATTCATTCCAGCAGCGGTGATCGTAAATTTGCCTTCGCTCGTTGCCAGCCAAGGCGAAATAGTTTCCCTATTTACTTTATCTAACGCTTCTTAATTGGGTTTATGTAGTGCCTTTGACATTGTAAACCGCTCCGAGGCATTTTATAGCAGTGCAAACAGATGGCGCGGTGCAGTGGGAGAACTGGGCAAAGGGTTGGATCCGCGGGCAGAGAGCCAGCGGTGCAGAAGGGTTTGGAATTTAAAACGCCTCGGCGTGGAGATTCGGTCCCACCGCAAAATTCATCGGCTGGGCCCGGAGTTTGGGACGGAGTGTTAAGGGAGGCGTTGGACCGGCTGAGCAAGGGGAAATCCCGAGCTCAACAGCCGGCCTCGGAGTGACCTGAGAGAGGCCTCGGGAGGGTCGGGGGGGGGGGGGGAGCCTGAAATAAAATCACCAAAAACATTGGCGACAAATAACGCTCGCCATAGAGCGCACAAATAAAAACATCGGCCGAGACTTTCCCGCGAGCCCCTCAACGCCCGATTGCCCGCTCAGAAAAAACGCTCACATTTGGTAAGCAACGCTGGCGAGAATTGACACTTTTATGTTAAAACGAATGAAAACTAATTGGCAAGAAAATGGGTCTTTCACCGTTATTCTCGGCGCTTTTCTCGGCGTTGCACGGTTTGGTCGCGGCGGGCGACTTCGGATTTGGGCGATTCCACTAAAACAAATAATGGGGGCGCTTTCGCCGGGCGGAGTAAAAGCTGCACCCGCCGAGAAAATCCCTGAGGACCCGCCGAAAATGAAAGGAAAGTCTAGCCCAATCGCACTCGCCCAAGGTCGACATTCCTAGCCTCACTGCGATCGCAACAGACCGAGGCCGCCCGCTTTCACAGGCGGACCCACCAGGGGGCGCTGCGGGGCGCTATGGGTCGCGCGCCAGTCAAATATCGAGCCGGTGTCGCGACCAGGGGGTCTGTTGCACACCGACTCGCCCGTCCCAAGCCCGAATGCTCTCTTTTGTATCTCTTTGAAACACTTGGGGAAGAGGTTCCCCTCAAAACCAGAGGGATTGTGTTGCTCTGAGAGTCAGCTCACGGTAAACAGCGCCACCTGCACCAGAACAGGCGGAACTGCGGGGGATACCCAGCCACAACAGCTCGCCCAGCAACTGCATTTATATAGCGCCTTTCACAGCCCCTTTAACAGCCAACGAAGTACTTTTGAAGTGTAGTCACTGTTGCAGTGTGGGAAACGCGGCAGCCAATTTTCGCACAGCAAGCTCCCACAAACAGCAATGAGATAATGACCCAGATAATCTGTTGGGCTGAGAGATACATTTTGGACAACAATAAGAATTAGGAGCAGGAGTCGGCCATTCGGCCCCTCGAGCCTGCTCCGCCATTCAATGAGATCACGGCTGATCTTCTGCCTCAACTCCACTTTCCCGCCCGCTCCCCATCTCCCTCGATTCCCTTAATATCCAAAAATCTATCGATCTCTGTCTTGAATATACTCAACGACTGAGCCTCCACAGCCCTCTGGGGCAGAGAATTCCAAAGATTCACCACCCTCTGAGGGAAGAAATTTCTCCTCATCTCAGTCCCAAATGGCCGAACCCTTATCCTGAGACTGTGTGACCCCTGGTTCTAGACTCCCCAACCCGGGGGGGAAACATCCTGTAAGAAAGTTGTACGTTTCAATGAGCTCACCTCTCATTCTTCTAAACTCTAGAGAATATCGGCCTAGTCTACTCAATCTCGCCTCGAGAAAATGCAACATCCCCAGTGACACCTGGGACTCCCTGGCCCAGGACTGCTAAAAGTGGAGGAAAAGCAGCCGGGAAGTCGCCGAACGCCTCGAGCCTCTTCGCCGGGAGCACGTGGAAGCCAAGGAAGGAGCGCCCGACAAACCAAGCCCCCCACCCACCCACCCGTCCCTCCAACCACCGTCTGCCCCACCTGTGGCAGAGACTGTAGGTCCTGCATTGGACTCTTCAGTCACCTGAGAACTCATAAGAGTGGGGAAGCAAGTCTTCCTCGACTCCGAGGGATTGTCTAAGAGAAGAAGATTGACAGGACAATCCCCCCCATCCCAGGAATCAGTCCTGATGAACCTTCGTTGCACTTCCTCTTTGGCAAGTATATCCTTCCTTAGGTCAGGAGACCAAAGCTCCCCTGCTCTTTGAAATAGCGCCATGGGATATTTTCCATTGACCCGAGAGGGCAGACAGGGCTTCGGTTTAACGCCTCGTTGACAGTGTCGCACTCCCTCGGCGCTTCAAGCTGTCCTGACACAGGGAAAGGGAGACGTTGCAAACATGCATTTCCTCAGAGCAGAGAAGGTTGAGAGGAGATCTGATCGAGGTGTTGAAAATCATGAGGGGTCTGGACAGAGTAGATAGAGAGAGAAACTGTTCCCCATTGGTGGAAGGGTGGAGAACCAGAGGACACAGATTTAAGGCCATTGGCTTCTGAGGGGGGGGTGGGATCGGAGGCTTTGGGGGAATCGAAGACCACAAGGAGGGAAATCGGAGACTTCCTGATGTGGGGGGGGGGGGGTTGCAGTCCTCGGGGGTGGTCTCCCATCACGGGGGTGGGGGTGCGGCAGGGACACTGGAATGCCACTTACCTCCTGGATCCAGCAGTGCTCGCCTTACTTTCGCTAGTTGGTTTCCCGAGGCCTGAGAAACCCGACCAGCCAGAGTTACATTTGAAATGGTGGATAGATCGGAGGCACGCCATCCTCATTATCATATTTAAATGAGCCACCCGCCTCCTGGGAGCTGATTGGCTGAAATTCCCCCCCCCCCCCCCGGTCCCGCCTCTGTTAAACCGGCAGTGGAGTGGGTGTGGGGATGGGGGCGGGACTCTGTTTTTAACCCTTTAACCTCCCAACTGACCCCAACCCAGCCGTTTATTGCGGTTAAAATTCCCGCTAATTCTCCTTTCGAGAAATTTCTGCTGAAATTATCATCGGCAACAGTCTCCAATCTCTCTTATTGGAAAATTAATTTTTGAATAAAGTAAAGGTTTTATCGGAAGAACTGTCTGGCTTTATGTTACAAGTGGGATGTATTTATTTAGGAAACCCTTTCAAGTTCCCTTTCCTTCCTTACTTTGCGTTTTTCCCTTTCGATCCGTGTACACACACAGCCCATCCCGCTCCCCGACCGAGGTGAAATGTGGACAACCTACTCTCTGGTCTCGGGCACTGCCATTCTACAGTGACCTGCGCTGTCTCACTCTTCCAGGTTACTCCCTGTGGGGAAGGGTCTATCTCTTGCCTGATATCTCCGCAAGATCCTGCAAATCCCCTGGGAGGACAGACGCACCACCATTATCATCCTCGGCCAGGCCAACATCCCCAGCGTCGAAGCACTGACCACACTCAACCAGCTCCGCTGGGCGGGTCACATTGTTCGCATGCCCGACACGAGACTTCCAAAGCAAGCGCTCTACTCGGAACTCCTTCACGGCAAACAAGCCAAAGGTGGGCAGAGGAACCATTTCAAGGACACCCTCAAAGACGCCTTGATAAAATGCAACATCCCCACCGACACCTGGGAGTCCCTGGCCAAAGACCGCCCTAAGTGGAGGAAGTGCATCCGGGAGGGTGCTGAGCGCCTCGAGTCTCGTCACCGAGAGCGTGCAGAAACCAAGCGCAGGCAGCGGAAGGAGCGTGCGGCAAACCAGTCCCACCCACCCCTTCCCTCAACCACTGTCTGTCCCACCTCTGACAGAGACTGTAATTCCCGTATTGGACTGTTCAGCCACCTAAGGACTCATTTTTAGAGTGGAAGCAAGTCTTCCTCGATTCCGAGGGACTGCCTATGATGATGATGATGCTCTCCCTCCCCCGACTGCCTAGTGGCGATTGAGGACTTGCTGTGGGCACAAACTCACTGCCCACCAATCCTTGGTACAGTTTGTTAAACCACCAACATGTTCACCCACCTGTCTCAGTGAATCCTTTCTTATCCTCAATGTGGTGAAGCAGAAAGCAGAGTCCACAAAGAACCACATGTACTTCAAAACCTAATATACATCTGCCAGGAGCTGGTGGGCTATGTGGGGAGAACTGTCCTGTTTATTCGCGGTCAGTATCCAAAATGGCCGCATCCTTCCTTGCCAGAGTTCTGCTTTCCTCAGTTTTTGTCGTGTAATCCAACTTTCCACCAATACCCTTCATAGAAAATTTCATTCATTTTGCATTCAATTTCCACCCTTCCCCCACCTGCACATGATCCATCTCCAACTCTTCCCTTCCCTTCCTCGACTTCTCCGTCTCCATTCCTGCCACCTTCCACACTAGTGTCTCTGACATGTCTTCCTTTTTCCTCAACCGAGGATTCCCCTCCGCCGTGGTTAACATGGCACTCGACCGTTTCCGTTCTATTTCCTGCAGCTCTGCTATCAGACCGCATTGCGGCACTGGAGCTGCGCATGGACTCACTCTGAAGCATCCGCGATACTGAGGATGTCATGAATAGCACGTTTAGTGAGTTGGTCACACCGCAGGTAAAGGTTACACAGGCAGATAGGGAATGGGTGACCATCAGGCAGAGCAGTAGAAGGAAGGTAGTGCAGGGATCCCCTGCGGTCATCTCCCGCTTTGGGTGTTGTTGGGGAGGAGGACTCATCAGGGGAGGGCAGCAGCAGCCAAGTTCATGGCACCAGGGGTGGCTCTGCTGCACAGGAGGGCAGGAAAAAGATTGGGAGAGCTATAGTGGTAGGGGATTCTATTGTAAGGGGAATAGATAGACGTTTCTGCGGTCGCAATTGAGACTCCAGGATGGTATGTTGCCTCCCTGGTGCAAGGGTCAAGGATGTCTCGGAGTGGCTGCAGGGCATTTTGGAGGGGGCGGGTGAACAGCCAGTTGTCGTGGTGCATATAGGTACCAACAATATAGGTAAAAAACGGATGAGATCCAACAAGCTGAATTTAGGGAGCTAGGAGTTAAATTAAAAAGTAGGACCTCAAAGGTAGTAATCTCAGGATTGCTACCAGTGCCACGTGCTAATCAGAGTAGAAATAGCAGGATAGTTAAGATGAATACGTGGCTTGAGGAATGGTGCAAGAGGGAGGGATTCAAATTCCTGGGAGGAGGTGGGACCAGTACAAACCAGATGGTCTGCACCTGGGCAGGACCGGAACCAATGTCCTAGGGGGAGTGTTTGCTAGTGCTGTTGGGGAGGGTTTAAACTAATATGGCAGGGGGATGGGAATCTATGGCGGGAGACAGAGGGAAGTAAAATGGGGGCAGAAGCAAAAGGTAGAATGGAGATAAGGAAAAGTGGAGGGCAGAGAAATCAAGGGCAAAAATCAAAAAGGGCCACATTACAACATAATTCTAAAAGGACAAAGAGGGCCAAAAAGACAAGCCTGAAGGCTCTGTGTCTCAATGCGAGGAGCATTCATAATAATGTGGATGAATTAACTGCACAGATAGCTGTTAACGGATATGATGTAATTGGGATTACGGATGCATGGCTCCAGGGTGACCAAGGCTGGGAACTCAACATCCAGGGGTATTCAATATTCAGGAAGGATAGACAGAAAGGAAAAGGAGGTGGGGTAGCGTTGCTGGTTAAAGAGGAGATTAACGCACTAGTAAGGAAGGACATTAGCCTGGATGATGTGGAATCTGTATGGGTAGAGCTGCAGAACACCAAAGGACAGAAAACGCTCGTGGGAGTTGTGTACAGACCACCAAACGGTAGTAGTGAGGTTGGGGATGGCATCAAACAGGAAATTAGGGATGTGTGCAATCAGGGTACAGCAGTTATCATGGGTGACTTTAATCTACATATAGATTGGGCTAACCAAACTGGTATCAAACGGTGGAGGAGGATTTCCTGGAGTGTATAAGGGATGGTTTTTGTGACCAATATGTCGAGGAACCAACTAGAGGGCTGGCCATCCTAGACTGGGTGTTGTGTAATGAGAGAGGATTAATTAGCAATGTTGTTGTGCGAGGCCCCTTGGGGAAGAGTGACCATAATATTGTAGAATTCTTCATTAAGATGGTGAGTGACACAGTTAATTCAGAGACTAGGGTCCTGAACTTAAAGAACGGTAACTTCGATAGTATGAGACGTGAGTTGGCTAGAATAGACTGGCGAATGATACTTAAAGGGTTGACGGTGGATAGGCAATGGCAGACATTAAAATATCACATGGATGAACGTCAACAATTGTACATCCCTGTCTGGCGTAAAAATAAACCCGCGAGGGTGGCTCAATCGTGGCTAATAAGGGAAATTAGGGATAGTGTTAAATCCAAGGAAGAGGCATATAAATTGGCCAGAAAAAGCAGCAAACCTGAGGACTGGGAAAAATTTAGAATTCAGCAAAGGAGGACAAAGTGTTTAATTAGGAGGGGAAAAACATAGAGTATGAGAGTAAGCTTGTAGGGAACATAAAAACTGACTGCAAATGCTTCTATAAATATGTGAAGAGAAAAAGATTCGTGAAAACAAGTGTAGGTCCCTTACAGTCAGAATCAGGTGAATTTGCAATGGGGAACAAAGAAATGGCAGAACAATTGAACAAATACTTTGGTTCTGTCTTCACGAAGGAAGACACAAATAACCTTCCAGAAATACTAGGGGACCGAGGGTCCAGCGAGAAGGAGGAACCGAAGGAAATCCTTATTAGGCGGGAAATTGTGTTAGGAAAATTGATGGGATTGAAGGCCGATAAATCCCCAGGGCCTAATAGTCTGCATCCCAGAGTACTTAAGGAAGTGGCCCTAGAAATAGTGGATGCATTGATGGTCATTTTCCAACATTCTATAGATTCTGGATCAGTTCCTATGGACTGGAGGGTAGCTAATGTAACCCCACTTTTTAAAAAAGGAGTGAGAGAGAAAACAAGGAATTATAGACCGGTTAGCCTGACATCAGTAGTGGGGAAAATGTTGGAATCAATTTTTAAAGATGTAATAGCAGCGCATTTGGAAAGCAGTGACAGGATTGGTCCAAGTCAGCATGGATTTATGAAAGGGAAATCATGCTTGACAAATCTTCTAGAATTTTTTGAGGATGTAACTGGTAGAGTGGACAAGGGAGAACCAGTGGATGTGGTGTATTTGGACTTTCAAAAGACTTTTGACAAGGTCCCACACAAGAGATTGGTGTGCAAAATTAAAGCACGTGGCATTGGGGATAATGTACTGACGTGGATAGAAAACTGGTTGGCAGACAGGAAGCAAAGAGTAGGAATAAACAGGTCCTTTTCAGAATGGCAGGTAGTGACTAGTGGAGTGCTGGAAGGTTCAGTGCTGGGACCCCAGCTATTTACAATATACATTAATGATTTAGATGAAGGAATTTAATGTAATATCTCCAAGTTTGCAGGTGACACTAAGCTGGATGGCAGTGTGAGCTGTGAGGAGGATGCTAAGAGGCTGTAGGATGACTTGAACAGGTTAGGTGAGTGAGCAAATACATGGCAGATGCAGTGTAATGTAGATAAATGTGAGGTTATCCACTTTGGTGGCAAAAACAGGAAGGCAGAATATTATCTGAATGGTGACAGATTAGGAAAAGGGGAGGTGCAACGAGACCTGGGTGTCATGGTACATCAGTCATTGAAAGTTGGCATGCAGATATAGCAGACAGTGAAGAAGGCAAATGGTATGTTGGCCTTCATAGCTTGGGGATTTGAGTATAGGAGCAGGGAGGTCTTACTGCAGTTGTGCAGGGCCTTGGTGAGGCCACACCTTGAATATTGTGTACAGTTTTGGTCTCTGAGGAAGGACATTCTTGCTATTGAGGGAGTGCAGCGAAGGTTCACCAGACTGATTCCTGGGATGGCAGGACTGACATATGAAGAAAGACTGGATCGACTAGGTGTATATTCACTGGAATTTAGAAGAATGAGAGGGGATCTCATAGAAACACATAAAATTCTGACAGAATTGGACAGGTTAGATGCAGGAAGAATGTTCCCGATATTGGGGAAATCCAGAACCAGGGGTCACAGTCTAAGGGAAAGGGGTAAGCCATTTAGGACCGAGATGAGGAGAAACTTCTTCACTCAGAGAATTGTGAACCTGTGGAATTCTCTACCACAGAAAGTTGTTGAGGCCAGTTCGTTAGATATATTCAAAAGGGAGTTCGATGTGAACCTTACGGCTAAAGGGATCAAGGGGTATGGAGAGAAAGCAGGAGTGGAGTACTGAAGTTGCATGTTCAGCCATGATCATATTGAATGGCGGTGCAGGCTCGAAGGGCCGAATGGCCTACTCCTGCACCTATTTTCTATGTTTCTCACCCCTTCCCTTCCCTTCCAGAACAATGACATGGTTCCCCTATCCTCACCTTTCACTCCACCAGCCTCCACGTTCAACGAATCATCTTCCGCCATTTCCGCCACCTCCAGCGTGATCCCACCACCAATCACATCTTCCCCTCCCCTCTCCTCTCAGCATTCCGAAGGGACCGCTCCCTCCGCGACACCCTGGTCCATTCCGCAGTTGCCCCCAGCCCCCTCCCCTTCCCACGGCACCTTCCCGTGCAAGCGTAGGAGATACAACACCTGCCCTTTTACACCCTCCCTTCCCACTGTCCAGGGCCCCAAACACTCCTTCCAGGTGAAACAGCGATTTACTTGTACAGGGTGAGTCTTTCAATTTAGCACACTGTATTCGCTGCTCACGATGCGGTCTCCTTTATATTTACTAAAGTAAATGTTGGTCCCTTAGAAGATGAGAAGGGGGATTTAATAATGGGAACTGTGGAAATGGCTGAGACCTTAAACAATTATTTTGCTTCGGTCTTCACAGTGGAAGACACAAAAACCATGCCAAAAATTGCTGGTCACGGGAATGTGGGAAGGGAGGACCTTGAGACAATCACTATCACTAGGGAGGTAGTGCTGGACAGGCTAATGGGACTGAAGGTAGACAGGTCCCCTGGTCCTGATGAAATGAATCCCAGGGTATTAAAAGAGATGGCAGAAGTTATAGCAGATGCATTTGTTATAATCTACCAAAAGTCTCTGGACTCTGGGGAGGTACCAGCGGATTGGAAAGCAGCTAATGTAACGCCTCTGTTTAAAAAAGGGGGCAGGCAAAAGGCAGGTAACTATAGGCCGGTTAGTTTAACATCTGTAGTGGGGAAAATGCTTGAAACTATCACTAAGGAAGAAATAGCGGGACATCTAGATAGGAATAGTGCAATCAGGCAGATGCAGCATGGATTCATGAAGGGGAAATCATGTTTAACTAATTTACTAGAATTCTTTGAGGATATAACGAGCATAGTGGATAGAGGTGTACCAATGGATGTGGTGTATTTAGATTTCCAAAAGGCATTCGATAAGGTGCCACACAAAAGGTTACTGCAGAAGATAAAGGTACGCGGAGTCAGAGGAAATGTATTAGCATGGATAGAGAATTGGCTGGCGAACAGAAAGCAGAGAGTCGGGATACATGGGTCCTTTTCGGGTTGGAAATCGGTGGTTAGTTGTGTGCCACAGGGATCGGTGCTGGGACCACAACTGTTTACAATATACATAGATGACCTGGAAGAGGGGACAGAGTGTAGTGTAACAAAATTTGCAGATGACACTAAGATTAGTGGGAAAGCGGGTTGTGTAGAGGACACGGAGAGGCTGCAAAGAGATTTAGATAGGTTAAGCGAATGGGCTAAGGTTTGGCAGATGGAATACAATGTCGGAAAGTGTGAGGTCATCCACCTTGGGAAAAAAAACAGTAAAACGGAATATTATTTGAATGGGGAGAAATTACAACATGCTGTGGTGCAGAGGGACCTGGGGGTCCTTGTGCATGAATCCCAAAAAGTTAGTTTGCAGGTGCAGCAGGTAATCAGGAAGGCGAATGGAATGTTGGCCTTCATTGCGAGAGGGATGGAGTACAAAAGCAGGGAGGTCCTGCTGCAACTGTATAGGGTATTGGTGAGGCTGCACCTGGAGTACTGCGTGCAGTTTTGGTCACCTCACTTAAGGAAAGATATACTGGCTTTAGAGGGGGTACAGAGACGATTCACTCGGCTGATTCCGGAGATGAGAGGGTTACCTTATGATGATAGATTGAGTAGACTGGGTCTTTACTCGTTGGAGTTCAGAAGGATGAGGGGTGATCTTATAGAAACATTTAAAATCATGAAAGGGATAGACAAGATAGAGGCAGAGAGGTTGTTTCCACTGGTCGGGGAGACTAGAACTAGGGGGGCACAGCCTCAAAATACGGAGGAGCCAATTTAAAACCGAGTTGAGAAGGAATTTCTTCTCCCTGTGGGTTGTGAATCTGTGGAATTCTCTGCCCAAGGAAGCAGTTGAGGCTAGCTCATTGAATATATTCAAATCACAGTTAGATAGATTTTTAACCAATAAGGTAATTAAGGGTTACGGGGAGCGGGCGGGTAAGTGGAGCTGAGTCCACGGCCAGATCAGCCATGATCTTGTTGAATGGCGGAGCAGGCTCGAGGGGCTAGATGGCCTACTCCTGTTCCTAATTCTTATGTTCTTATGTTCTTATGTACATTGGGGAGACCAAGCGTAGATTGGGTGACCGCTTTGCGGAACACCTCCGTTCAGTCCACAAGTGTGACTCCGAGCTTCCGGTCGCCTGTCACTTTAATTCCCCGCTCCACTCGCACTCTGACCTCTCCGTCCTCGTCCTCCTGCACTATTCCAACGAAGCTCAATACAAGCTCGAGGAACAGCAGCTCGTCTTTAGTTTAGGCACTTTACAGCTTTCTGGACTCAACATTGAGTTCAACAATTTCAGAGTGTAACTGCTGCCCCTATTTTATTCCCTTTCCTCCTTTTTTTAAACCCCACCCTCTGCCACCACCTCCCCACCCCCACAACATCTTATTTAATTTTTTCTCTCTTTGTCTCCAATGGCAGCTGTAATTATCCCGCCATTCACACCCTATCTAGACTCACCTTTTTCTAACTTCTGCCATTACCATCTCAAGTCGGCCCATCATCCCCTTTGCCTCTCTAATCTCTCCTGCCTTCCTCCTCTCACCGACCTTCCCTTTTGTTCTTTCTCTCCCTCCCCCCCTTTCTGTGCTCCTTCAGCATCTGTTCGTTCCGAACATTCGCCAGTTCTGACGAAGGGCCGTCGACCCGAGACGCTAACTCTGCCTCCTCTCCACGGAGGCTGCCCGACCCGCTGAGTATTTCCAGCATTTTCTGTTTCGATCCCGTCAGAGATAAGCTGACCATATGCTTTCCTGATCGTTAACTACCGGTTCTCACTCAAACAATTGCATAGAATCGTAGAAATTTACAGCACGGAAGGAGGCCATTTCGGCCCACCGTGTCCGTGCCGTTAGAATGGTTCATCCTTCAGTCTGGGTGTGGGTCTACCTGCATTAGTGGCTCTGCATTGTGTCTATTGGCCTTCACCCTGACCCCGGCTAAATAAACCAGCCAAAACTAAATGTCACCATCGCTCAAAGTTCCCGACGATGTTTCTAACCCCGACTTGTTGGCACGCCCATCCTGGCTCTGCGTCTCGCCCAGCGACAGCGCAGGTCAGAGGTCATGGCGCCGAATTCCTGGTGCTCCTGATTATTGCCGGCCGTTGATTTTAATGGCCAGATAATGGGGAGCGCTGCGAGTCAGGCGCTCAGGCCCGCCATTCGCCGATCTTGTGCTGCCGTCAAGCGCGACTCTGCTGCGGGGCTGGATTTTCCGGCCCTTTTGCGCTGGGGGTTTCGCCCCGGGAGCGGCGTGAAAGGCGGCGGTGAGGTCTCCCGCGCCCTGCCGCGATCCTACGGCTTGGGGCTTTGCCGCGGCGCTGGGCAGCACCGCCGGGAAGAGCTGCGCCGGGTGTGCGCAACGCCTCTTGGTTGCCACACCGGCAGGAGTTCGGACTTTTGCCGGATCCGTCCGCCCGGAAGTGCGCCCGCAACGGTCGCCTGGTAAATCAGAGGCGGTCCGGCATAACCGGCGGGCAGGGAGGGAAGATAAAAGTGCTCCGCAGGTAAGCGCCAGTCTTTGTTCTTTTAATCTTTGAAGTGATTTGTGTCGTGGGGGCGTGGCCAATGTTGCGGGAATGCTTTTTTTTAAGGTTCCCCCCCCCCCCGGCCCCGCTAACCACACACCCCACCCCCCACCCCGCCACACTCCCGGATGTCTCTCGGACGCTCCCAGACCGGCCCTTTAGCTTGGGACGTTCCCATCCTAGCGCCCCACGAGAGGTGTACAACGCCCCCCACCCTTAACGCTGTGGCCCCTGACACAGGGCCCAGCTGCCCAAACTGACACACTGAAGCGCAAACTATTCCCGGGCGCTAACGTTCCTGCCCCGCCTCCATTTTCGCCCCGAGATCAGAAAATCCTAAAATCCAGCCCCTTATGTTCGGCCCTCGGCGATATCGGAAGGGGACTGTGTCACGTATTCAACTATCATTGTCATCCATGTATAAGCTGACCTAAGTTGTACACCTTGAGAACATTGACCACAAGGGGGTGAACTTGTGGGAGACACTCCTAACCTGGACTTCCAGGTATAAAAGGGGAAGCTCCACCCACCTTCATCACTTGAGGTCTTGGTAATAAAGGTAACTGGTCACAGAGTGACCTTCTCTCAAGTATGGGCCTCGTGTGCATTTATACTGTATAGTAAGGACATATCAGACTGAGTGCCGGGCATAGCTTGGTGGGAGAATGCGGCATCGCACTTGGGGTCTGATTGCGGGCCAGAAATTGCGGTCGGAGGCTTCCCGACCAAATTTTTTTTTTACAAAACTATCCGGCGGTCCCGGAGGAACGAACACGTCCCGTCCGAGGTCTGTACGCGCAGCCCAGCGCAGAAACCCGCCCGTCCCGGGAGCGTACGGGCATCACTGGGATTACCTGGGCCGGGGCCACCAATCAACATGGAGTATTCTCATCGATAATAACGGTGAGCACTGGTTGTACGAGCCCCAATCACTATCAATGAGAATACACCCCAAAACACAGAAACACAACACAATTAATAAAGAAGCACCTTACACATTTAAAATTAATTGAAATTGAATAAAATTAAATGTTTTAGGAGCAAAGTTATTTTTTTGAAAATGTTTTAAAAATGTTTTAATAGGGTTAAAAATAAACTTGCCTTAATGGATCAAGTCTTTAATATTAGTGATCAAATTTAGTTTTTCTATCTTTTCAAACTCTTACGCTGGTAAAAGCAGGTAAAAGAGTTTTTTAAGGGCATTCGCTGTGCAGGATTTCGGCAAATTTCTGCAAATAGCCAAAATCTCCATCCGCCAAGGCCCGTCTCCCGGGGTAGAGTTGGAACTGGCAAAAGGCATTTTGGCAGACCACAAATGCCGGGGTTAGGTGCATGCATGGTGTGCGGCTAAACCCGGAGCTTGCGGGGCCTCTCCGGGCGTGTATGCACACCGTACGTTCCCAGACACGCCACACTTTACCACCCAATATTGAAATCAGACCTGCGCTTACATCTTGCTGCGGAATTTCCTTGCCCCGAGGATGGGACACTGCAGGCTTGCAAGGGGGATGGAGTATAAAAGCAGAGAAGTCTTGCTACAGTTATACAGGGTATTGGTGAGGCCACACCTGGAGTACTGCGTACAGTTTTGGCCTCCGTATTTAAGGAAGGATATACTTGCATTGGAGGCTGATCAGAGAAGGTTCACTCGGTTGATTCCGGAGATGAGGGGGTTGACTAATGAGGATAGGTTGAGTCGGTTGGGCCTATACACATTGCAGTTCAGAAGAATGAGAGGTGATCTTATCGAAACATATAAGACAATGAGGGGACTCGACAAGGTGGATGCAGAGAGGATATTTTCACTCATAGGGGCAACTAAAACTAGGGGACATAGTCTCAGAATAAGGGGCCACCCATTTAAAACTGAAATGAGGAGGAATTTTTTCTCTCAGAGGGTTGTAAGTCTGTGGAATTCTCTGCCCCAGAGAGCTGTGGAGGCTGGGTCATTGAATATATTTAAGGTGGAGATAGACAGATTTTTGAGCAGTGAGGGAGTAAAGGGTTAGGGGAAGTGGAGCTGAGTCCATGATCAGATCAGCCATGATCGTATTGAATGGCGGAGCAGGCTCGAGGGGCCAAATGGCCGGGTCCTGCTCCTATTTCTTATGTTCTTGTGGGATGCCGCAGACTTGCCCGTCCAATCACCCAGCCCCTGATGAGGCTCAACGCTGCCGGAGGCACCTCACAACATCAGCACTCGGACCCTGTGGGACCCAGGGGATAGTCGGGGAAAGGGGACTGGGGCAGTCAGCTCCAAGTCCTGAGCTAGCAGCAGGCACGATGGGCCGAATGGCCTGCTGTGGGTTTTATCATTCAGCTCTATAAGTTTGTATATTCCTCCCGTGAACACTCACTCTCTCATTGACCTTCAAAGGGGTTTCCACTCACTGAGTCAGAAGGTCGAGGGTTCAAGCCCCACTTAAACCGGTCCCTCTCAGATGGACCTTAAAGACCCCAGGGCACTATTGCGAAGAAGAGCAGGGGAGTTCTCCCCGGTGTCCTGGACAATATTTATCCCTCAATCAACGACACTTAAAAAAAAACAGATGATCAGGGTCATTATCACATTGCTCTCTGTGGGAGCTTGCTGTGCGCAAATTGGCTACCGTGTTTCCCACATTACAACAGTGACTAAAAGAAAGAAAGACTTGCATTTATATAGCGCCTTTCATGACTACTGGACGTCTCGAAGCGCTTTACAACCAATGAAGTCCTTTTGGAGTGTAGTCACTGTTGTAATATGGGAAACGCGGAGGCCAATTTGCGCACAAACAGCAATGTGATAATGACCGGGTTTGTTATGTCGATTGAGGGTTAACTTTTGGCCAGGACACCAGGGAGAACTGCCCTGCTCTTCTTCGAAATAGTGGTTGTGGGATCTTTTACGTCCACCTGAGAGGGGCAGACGGGGCCTCGGCTTAACGTGTCATCCAAAAGACGGCACCTCCGACAGTGCGGCGCTCCCTCAGCACTGCACTGGGAGTGTCAGCCTAGATTTTGGGCTCAAGTCCCTGGAGTGAGACTTGAACCCACAACCTTCTGACTCAGAGGCACGAGTGCAGCTCACTGAGCTGAAGAGGGAGAAAATGGGTGCTGTCACACAGGCCTAATTGTGATCAGTCCCAGCCCGTTTACTTTCCATGATTTACTTTCACTGCAGGAGCCTCGGGTTCTTAATGGCCCAGTCTTGAGTCCTAGCTTAACATGGTGGAACTCGATGACAGAGGTTGGGGTGATCTTGGACCTGGCCTGGAGACGGCGTCGGTTAAACAGCTTCCCACTGGTTCTGTAGTTTAGTTCCACTCCAGCGGGGAGATTGTTGAGTGTGAGGTGGAGCATGACAGCGAGGAGGATTGAGAAGAGGGTTGGTGCGATGACGCAGCCCTGATTGACCCCGGTCTGGACGTGGATTGGGTCTGTGATGGATCCGTTGGTCAGGCGGAGGATGTTGACAAATTTTGGGGGCATCCGAAACGGAGGAGGACGCTGTCATGTATTCAACTGTCATTGCGACCCATGTAGAAGCTGACCGTGAGAGCACTGACCACTAGGTGGTGAACTTGTGGGAGACACTCCTAACCTGGTCTTTCAGGTATAAAAGGGGAAGCTCCACCCACCTTCATCACTTCAGTGCTGGAATAAAGGATACTGGTCACAGAGTGACCCTCTCTCAAGTATGGGCCTCGTGTGCATTTGTACTGTATAGTAAGGACATATCATTGGCGACGAGAAACTGGGATTTAAACCACGCGAGCATGGCCACTAGCAGCACAGACGAGAGGTACTGTGTTGGTGATGATTGGGACGATTTTATTGAGAGACTACAGCAAAGTTTCGTCACGAAGAAATGGCTGGGACAGGATTCGGCCAACAAACACAGGGCTCATCTCCTGACGGTTTAGAAACATAGAAACATAGAAAATAGGTGCAGGAGTAGGCCATTTGGCCCTTCTAGCCTGCACCGCCATTCAATGAGTTCATGGCTGAACATGCAAATTCAGTACCCCCTTCCTGCTTTCTCGCCATACCCCTTGATCCCCCTAGTAGTAAGGACCTCATCTAACTCCCTTTTGAATATATTTAGTGAATTGGCCTCAACTACTTTCTGTGGTAGAGAATTCCACAGGTTCACCACTCTCTGGGTGAAGAAGTTTCTCCTCATCTCGGTCCTAAATGGCTTACCCCTTATCCTTAGACTGTGACCTGGTTCTGGACTTCCCCAACATTGGGAACATTCTTCCTGCATACAACCTGTCTAAACCCATCAGAATTTTAAACGTTTCTATGAGGTCCCCTCTCATTCTTCTGAACTCCAGTGAATACAAGCCCAGTTGATCCAGTCTTTCTTGATAGGTCAGTCCCGCCATCCCGGGAATCAGTCTGGTGAACCTTCGCTGCACTCCCTCAGTAGCAAGAATGTCCTTCCTCAAGTTAGGAGACCAAAACTGTACACAATACTCCAGGTGTGGCCTCACCAAGGCCCTGTACAACTGCAGCAACACCTCCCTGCCCCTGTACTCAAATCCCCTTGCTATGAAGGCCAACATGCCATTTGCTTTCTTAACCGCCTGCTGTACCTGCATGCCAACCTTCAATGACTGATGTTCCATGACACCTAGGTCTCGTTGCACCTCTCCTTTTCCTAATCTGTCACCATTCAGATAATAGTCTGTCTCTCTGTTTTTACCACCAAAGAGGATAACCTCACATTTATCCACATTGTACTTCATCTGCCATGCATTTGCCCACTCACCTAACCTATCCAAGTCACTCTGCAGCCTCATAGCATCCTCCTCGCAGCTCACACTGCCACCCAACTTAGTGTCATCCGCAAATTTGGAGATACTACATTTAATCCCCTCGTCTAAATCATTAATGTACAGTGTAAACAGCTGAGGCCCCAGCACAGAACCTTGCGGTACCCCACTAGTCACTGCCTGCCATTCTGAAAAGTGCCCATTTACTCCTACTCTTTGCTTCCTGTCTGACAACCAGTTCTCAATCCATGTCAGCACACTACCCCCAATCCCATGTGCTTTAACTTTGCACATTAATCTCTTGTGTGGGACCTTGTCGAAAGCCTTCTGAAAGTCCAAATATACCACATCAACTGGTTCTCCCTTGTCCACTCTACTGGAAACATCCTCAAAAAATTCCAGAAGATTTGTCAAGCATGATTTCCCTTTCACAAATCCATGCTGACTTGGACCTATCATGTCACCTCTTTCCAAATGCGCTGCTATGACATCCTTAATAATTGATTCCATCATTTTACCCACTACTGAGGTCAGGCTGACCGGTCTATAATTCATTGTTTTCTCTCTCCCTCCTTTTTTAAAAAGTGGGGTCACATTGGCTACTCTCCACTCCATAGGAACTGATCCAGAGTCTATGGAATGTTAACCGCCCGACAGATTAGAACCTGGATGAGCCAGGACCCTTTACTGTCCTTAGTGAAAAACTGTGCGCTCCACGGGAGTTGGTCTAGTGTCCCATTAGAGATGCAGGAGGAAATAAAGCCGTACCAGCGGCGCAAAGATGAAATGTCTATACAGGCAGACTGCCTCCTATGGGGTAATCGGGTAGTGGTGCCAAAAAATGGCAGGGACACTTTCATCAGTGATCTCCACAGCACCCACCCAGGCATCGTAATGATAAAAGTGATAGCCAGATCCCATGGGTGGTGGCCCGGTATTGATGCAGACTTAGAGTCCTGCATGCACAAATGTAATACATGTTCACAGTTAAGCAATGCACCCAGGGAGGCGCCACTAAATGTTTGGTCCTGGCCCTCCAAACCGTGGTCCAGGGTCCATGTCAACTATGCAGGCCCATTCTTGGGAAAAATGTTCTTAGTGGTTGTAGATGCGTACTCCAAATGGATTGAATGCGTGATAATGTCGGCAAGCACGTCCACTGCCACCATTGAAAGCCTATGAGCCATGTTTGCCACACACGGCCTGCCTGATGTCCTTGTAAGTGACAATGCTTTACCAGTGCCGAGTTCAAGGAGTTCATGACCCGCAATGGGATCAAACATGTCACATCTACCGCGTTTAAACCAGCGTCCAACGGTCAGGTAGAACGAGCAGTTCAAACAATCAAGCAAAGCTTGAAAAGGGTAACTGAAGGCTCACTGCAGACTTGCTTATCCCGAGTCCTTCTTAGTTACCGCACAAGATCCCCACTCGCTCACTGGGGTCCCTCCCGCTGAACTGCTCATGAAAAGGGCACTTAAGATAAGGTTCTCGTTAGAACACGTAGATCTACACGAACAGGTAGAGAGCAGGCGGCTTTAACAGAATACATATCATGATCGCGCAAATGTGTCACGCAAAATTGAGATAAGTGATCCTGTATTTGTGTTGAACTATGGACAAGGTCCCAAGTGGCTTCCTGGCACTGTTTTGGCCAAAGAGGGGAGTAGGGTCTTTGTGGTCAAACTCTCAAATGGACTCACTTGCAGGAAATACTTGGACCAAACCAAACTCAGATTTATGGACTATCTAGAACAACCCACAATAGACTCCCCACCTTTTTCAACCCTCCAACACACACACACACGTGGCAACCGACCCAGCAGTTGACCACGAAGCAGAACCCATCACCCGATGGGTTTGTGGATCCAGAACGTACTCCCTGATGAAGGACCTTCTAGCGCCAGAGAAGCCGGCGGACAAGACTTTTGAAGAGCTCAGTAAGTTGATCGGGGAAGATTTTAAACTGGCAAGCAGCATGCACATGGCGAGACACCGGTTTTACACACACCGGCGGCGAGAAGGGCAAAGCGTTCCAGACTTCGTGGCAGACCTCCAGCGACTGGCGAGCCTATGTAAGTTCCCAGATGCATGCAGAGCGGACATGCTGCGAGACTTTTTTATTGAGGGCATCGGGCACGCTGGGGTTTTCAGGAAACTGATTGAGACCAAAGACTTGACCTTGGATAGCCCAGACAATTATCTCAGGGGAGGAAGAGACCAGAATGATGTTTGACAAAAATCTTGGTTTAAATGCAGCAAATGGACAGGGAGTCAACATTGTTAACGCGGCACACAGTTCTCCAGGCAGACAAGGGCAATCGGACATGCCCGAGCATGTAGTCGAACCCAAAGGGGGAATTCAACAGAGACAATGGCTAGCTGAACGGCTATTCATGCCATCGCAAGGGACAATGCGGCCAGTAATGGGGCCATCAACACCTGTTAATGGTGCGCTTAAGGACAGTTACAGAGTCAGTCAGAGACGATCGACTGGTAATGGACCTTTTGTTTCCAACAACGGGTCATGTTGGAGGTGTGGAGGCAAACACCCAGCCAGAGCTTGCAGGTATCAGCAATATACCTGCAGAAATTGCAACGTCAGCGGTCACTTGGCGCGTGTGTGCAGGAAGCCTGCAGCCAGGCTGATGTACGAGGAGGACGGGCCCGATGTAAGCCCTACGAGGCCAGATGAACACTGGGAGAAATCGCTGGAAGCTGAAGTTTAGCGAGTTCATGTGGAGCACATATACAGTTCATATACCAGGACGCCACCAATAATGATGAAAGTGCTCCTCAATGGCATCCCAGTATCAATGGAGCTAGACACGAGGGCCAGACAGTCCCTGATGAGTATCAAACAGTTCGACAAGTTGTGGGCGTCCAAGGCCAGGAGGCTAAAATTATTAACGATTGACGCACAGCTACGGACATATACAAAGGAGATCATTCCGGTGCTAGGCAGCGCCTCGGTAGTCATGACCCACAAAGATTCAGAGAACAGGTTGCCACTCTGGATTGTCCCGGGGACGGTTCCGCACTGCTGGGGAGGAGTTGGCTTGCTGTCATGAACTGGAAATGGTGCAATGTCAATGCAATTTCTTCTGTGGAGCGAGTATCATGCTCACAGATCCTGGATAAATTTGACTCACTATTTCAACCCGGCATTGGCACTTTCATGGGGACCAAGGTAGTGATTCACATAAACCCGGATGCCAGGCCAGTACACCACAAGGCCAGAGCGGTGCCGTATGTGATGCGGGAAAAGATAGAAGGTAAATTGGACCGCATGCTGAGGGAAGACATCATCTCGCCAGTCGAATTCAGTGACTGGGCGAGCCCAATTGTGCCGGTGCTCAAGGTGGATGGGTCGGTCAGGATATGTGGCGATTACAAGGCCACCATCAATCGGGTGTCACTCCAAGACCAGTACCCGTTACCGAGAGCGGAGGACCTCTTTGCGACGCTATCCGGTGGTAAACTTTTTTCAAAATTGGACCTGACCTCAGCTTACATGACCCAGGAGCTGGCGAGTGAGTCGAAGAAGCTGACCACCATCACGACACTCAAGGGGTTGTTTGAGTACAACAGATGTCCGTTCGGGATTCGCTCGGCCGCCGCGATCTTCCAACGAAATATGGAAAGTCTCCTCAAGTCGATTCCAAGGACAGTGGTTTTTCAAGACGACACCCTCATCACGGGTTGCGATACTGAAGAACACCTCCACAACCTGGAGGAGGTGCTACGCAGACTGGCGTCAACTGAAAAAGGCGAAGTGCGTCTTCCTAGCTCCAGAGGTAGAATTCCTGGGGATGAGGGTAGCAGCAGACGGGTTCAGCCCTACTGCATCCAAAACGGAAGCGATCCAGAGAGCACCCAGACCCTGTAACACGATGGAGCTGTGTTCGTTCCTGGGGCTCCTGAACTATTTTGGTAACTTTCTTCCAAATCGAGCACGTTCTTAGAGCTGCTACACGTGCTCCTACGCAAAGGCCGCGAATGGGTCTGGGGGGACAGCCAGGAAAGGGCTTTTGATAGAGCACGCAATTTGTCATGCTCCAACAATCTGTTAACGCTATATGACCCATGTAAGAAACTTGTGTTAACGTGCGATGCGTCGTCCTATGGGGTCGGGTGTGTGTTGCAGCATGTTAATGCCAAGGGTCAGTTACAGCCGGTAGATTATGCCTCCAGAAGTCTGTCCCAGGCAGAAAGAGGCTACAGGATGGTAGAAAAGGAAGCGCTTGCATGTGTATATGCAGTAAAGAAAAATGCGCCAGTACCTGTTTGGCAGGAAATTTGGGCTGGAGACAGATCACAAACCTCTTATGTCCCTTTTGGCCGACAACAAGGCCATAAATGCAAATGCGTCAGCCCGCATACAGAGGTGGGCACTCACGTTAGCCGCCTAGAACTATACAATTCGGCACAGACCGGGCACTGAAAACTGCGCCGATGCACTCAGCAGGCTCCCACTAGCCACCACCGAGGGGTCAACCGAGCATGCTGCTGAGATGGTCATGGCTGTTGAAGCTTTCGAAAGCGAAGGTTCACCCGTGACAGCCCGTCAGATTAAAGTCTGGACTAATAGAGACCCGCTATTGTCTCTAGTCAAGAAATGTGTCCTGAATGGGGACTGGGCAGCCACGTACGGGGCATGCCCTGAGGAATTTAAACCATTTCACAGGCGCAAGGATGAACTCTCGATTCAGGCCGATTGCCTACTGTGGGGAAACCGCTTAGTCATGCCCCAGATGGGCAGAGAGGCGTTCATCCGAGAACTCCACAAGGAGCACCCGGGCATTATCATGATGAAGGCTTGGTGGCCAGGGATAGATGCAGACCTGGAACTTTGTGTTGGCAGGTGCAACACGTGTGCCCAGCTGGGCAATGCGCCCAGGGAAGCCCCCCTTAGCCCCTGGTCCTGGCCCGCCAAACCATGGACACGCATCCATGTGGACTACACAGGTCCTTTCATGGGAAAAATGTTTTTGGTTGTAGTAGACGCCTACTCCAAATGGATCGAGTGTGACATTCTCAATTCAAGCACATTGTCGAAATCTCGACCTCCGAAAAGAATGACTCCGACACTTACAGCTCCGGCAGAAGTTTCTTTAATTCGCTTGCTAGCAAGGGGTAGGTCACACTCAGTCAAGGGCTAAGTGAACACCTCCGAAATGGTTCAGTTTAACAAGATATTTATACAGTAAAACCCAAGTTATGGCCTCTCCCTGTGTATTGCTCTGTCTCACAGTCAGTGAATACAGATAAAGAGTTAATTACTATATCCTGGTCCTGACATGGTATCCAGATATTTCCTTTTGTCAGGGTTATCAGTTGGCCAGCCGGCCATTACTCCATGAGTCATAGGTAATGGGTTATCACCTGTCTTGTATTGTGTCAGGATAGTTCAATTTCCTGGTCAGTTTATCTGTTTGCATCAAATGGATGAGGTCTCTGCAAGAGATAATGGCTAGAAGATAAGGGTGGGGTGACATTGAACTGGTGTCGTGTAGGCAATAGGAGAGCACCATGGGGGGGTACTTGTCTCAGCATGACTTGTCTCCTAGCTGTCTGATGGCCATCAGCCATCTCAAACCAGGTTTAGCTGTTTATGCAAGCTGACTGCTAAAATGCAGAAAGTTCTGGAAAGACCAGGACTCCATTTTGATATATATATATTGCAAGGGGCACACAAATACCGTATGGTATCAGCTTAGATAAAAATACATTTCCACATTCCCCCATTTTGTCCTTCACAAGGACAACTTAATCCATTCTGATCTTGTACAGTCTCTCCATTTCCATTTCCACACAAGAGCCTTCAGCAGTTGTTGCTACCATAACTCTAGCCGTGGTCTCGGTAGGTAACATAGCTTCTCCCACCCTGGCACAGCAACACTTAACGACGACAAATAATAGATACAGGGCGAAGACTATCAGCAGGAATATGATCAAACCCTGTACCACAGATATCCCCAGGGCTCCCAACCATCCTGATGCCAACCCCACAAGGTGATACCGTCCTGGCCAACTGTCTGTTTATACTCTATTACCTTTTTCCTGATGTTTTCAGCTAGACTGCCGATATCTTCTGATTTATCTGGGATATACGTACAGCATTCTTCACCTATTAATGCGCATGTCCCTCCCTCCTTGGCTAGGAGATAATCTAAGGCCATACGATTTTGGAGAGCCACTGTTCGAATAGCTACCATTTCATCATTTATCCCTTCAAAGGCTTGGGAAGTTGCGTTGGCTACTGATTCGACTAAGTTAGCCAGTTCCCGTAACTACCATTCGGTCGATGCTATTCCATCGGGTGGCACCATTACCTTGAATATTCCGTTTAGCCACGTCAAATCCCGTTTAAATCTATGACTTCCATAGGCCTCCCTTAGAGTCCTTACTGATCTGATAAGGGGTACCACATATCCTAAGTAACAGGACCCTGTCCAGTTGGCTGGTAACCATGGGTAGGCTTTATGGCCACAAATAAAGTAGCTGCAATTATAGGGCGTCAGCTCCTGGTCCTTTTGCACTATCCCTACTCGAGTGGTCTCACCTTCCCACCCTTCACCTGGGGCTTTGTTATGGACCGTTGTCCAGCCAACGGTTGCTATCTTTCTCTCAGTGGGATTAGTTGTGGCTTGCCATTTAGTCATTTGGGAACACTTGCTGCGTCCCATTTCTGGTCCTTTAGTCTCATTACTCACTAGGCATATTATACCTTCAGGATTTCCTATTCTGGGAGTAATGCTTAGAAAAGGAGGCTGATGGTTATTATCATAATTGGGCTGGTACCATCCCTGGAAGGCTGTAAGTTTATACCCTGCCGACCTCCATTCTGTTTGCTCCTTCGTTTCTGGCCCCTTAGTTAGGTTTGTCCTATTTTGCACTGTCAACCATTCTACCATTTCTGATTCGTTAAAGGGGACAGATCTCAGGGGAATACCCCCGCTGGAGTGGACAGGCACATGGGAACACACCCAACAACTTGACGTTTCTTTCGTGAACATACCTATGACTCAGTGCCATAAATACGTTTACGTGCAATTCCCTTCGGTGGCGGGTCTGTACCCCTGGTGTAATCAATAATGCGAAGTAAAACCCTGTCAAGCCCAGCACCATCAGTCCCCATAGTCCATACAGTTCCTTATTCAGTCTTCCTTTTTCTGTTCCTCTGATTCCTTCTTCCCTTCCTCCTGGTCGGGTGCCCGTTTGCAATGGGATGCGTGGATCCATGTTGGTCTTTCCTTTACCTTGATTGCAGTATTGGTCACCAGCAAGACCTGGTATGGTCCTTCGAATCTTGGCTGTAGACTGCTTTTTCTTTTAAAAATCTTGATGTAAACGAATTCCCCTGGCTCCAGGTTATGACACTTCCCTTCCGCTGGCTTGACTTGTGGCTTGCCTTTACCTGTGAATGAAAGCTGGAAATACATTTGGTTAGTGCAATACAATAATTCAACATATTTTCCTCCATTTTGTGGATGTCCATCTATTTTGCAGTAAATGGTGCTGTAAAAGGTAGTCGTTGGGGACGTCCCATAACTATCTCATGCGGTGACAGGCCTGTTGTTCTGTTGGTTGCAGATCGCATTACCATCAAAGCTAAGGGCAGCAGTTCTGTCCATTTCAGTCCAGTGTCATTGCATAGTTTTGCCAGCTTATTTTTAAGCATTCCATTATATCTTTCAACAAGTCCAGCTGATTGTGGATGATAACTGCAATGAAAATGTTGATTAATCTGCAAAGCTTTACACATTTCTCTTATAACAGTTCCCGTGAAATGTGACCCGTTATCACTAGAAAGCTTAGCAGGGATTCCGAAGCGCGGTACAATTTCTTTTAACAAACATTTAGCAACAGTAGTGGCATCGGCCTTTTTACATGGAAAGGCTTCAATCCATCTAGAGAACACATCTACAATAACTAATACATACTTGAATCCCATACACATAGGTAATTCAATAAAATCCATTTGTAAATGTACAAAAGGCCCGACTGGATTTGGGTGGAAGGCAGATTCTACTTTTTCCGTCTTACCCGGATTCATTGTCTGACAGGTAACACAATTTTCACAGATTTGTTTTGCAATTGCCGAAATATCTGGTGCATACCAAGTTACCAAAATATAATCTGCCAATCCCCCTTTGCCTGCATGTGTGAATGTATGAACACATCGGGCAATCCATGGAAGTAAGGATCTGGGAGCCACCACGCGGCCGTCATGGTGAACCCATATTCCTTCTGGATTTTTATAACATTGATCCTTCGTCCAGGTCACCACCTCCTCCGTACTGGCCTGTGTCTGAAAGGCCAGCACATCATTAATAGTGGGTGGCGGGTCTGAGCAATTATTTTTCCTTAGTGGGAACAATGACACCTGCATCCCCCGTTTCGACAGAGCTGCTGACTTAGCTGCATTATCAGCTCTGGCATTCCCAAGTGCCATCTCATTCGACTGGCCTGTATGTGCTTGGCATTTGATAATGGCAAGTTTCAAGGGGCATTGAATGGTTCGCAGAAGATTTTCCACTTGTTCTGCATTTTTGATAGGGGATCCTGAAGAAGTCAGGTACCCGCGAATCTTCCAAATTTGTCCATAGTCATGTGATACCCCAAAAGCATACCTGGAGTCAGTGTAGGTATTAACTGTGTGTCCTTCAGCCAGAATACCGGCTCGAGTTAACGCAAACAATTCGGCTTGTTGGGCTGAAAAGGAGTCTGGAAGAGAGGCTGTTTCGACAACATTAAACTGAGTTACAATTGCATAAGCCGCTCTCGGTTGGCCCCTATCATTTCGTAGGGCTGATCCGTCAACATAGTACACTAGATCAGGGTTACACATTGGTACATCTGTTAGATTGATACGTGGTTTAGTCACTAATTCGGTTACCATTTCACATGAATGGGGTTCGCCGTCGTCTTCCGTGGGGAGTAGAGTGGCTGGATTTAAGGTAGTGCATCTTTTGATAAGGTTCGGATTTGATAACAGTTCGACTTCATATTTAGTGGTTCTTGCGGTGGTTAGGTGTTGGGTGGCACATTTAGTAAGTAAAATCTCGACAGAGTGTGGGATGTATAGAATGGTCTGATGATTTAGAGTTATTGTCTGAGCCTGTTGCATAGCATAATAAGCTGCTGCCAATGAAGGAAGACATCCTGGTAGTCCGCGTGCCACTGGGTCTAGTTGGGTACTGAAATATGCTACCGGTCGCTGCCTGTCCCCATGTAACTGAGTCAAAACAGATTGTGCAAAACCCGACTTGTGATGCACAAATAAGTTGAATAGCTTAGTGTAATCTGGTAATCCCAAGGCGGGTGCTGAAGTGAGGGACTGCTTAAGACTCTGGAAAGCATTCCGGGATACTTCATTCCACATCCTTTAAGCATTGTGAGAATATAGTAGATTCATTCACAGCTCGTAGGTCATGGACAAACCTCCATTTGTGTGGGCTTCTGAACTGGACGAATTTGTGTGTTACACGGACTTCTCATTTATGCTTATAGTGATTCACAGATCACAGAATGTAAAGTACTTGTTTTCTAATCTTATTAAAAGGCTTCCAAACCCAAGATTTTTCCAATACACCCAAAATGTTGATCAAGGAGATCACCTGAAATATCTCAAAATCCCAATTCAAATATTGTACTGCCATTCTTTATCCAAAATAAAATCCTCTTACTGAGCTAGAAGCTTTTGTACCAAGATTTTACACCAAGGACAATGAGAGTGTACTCCCCCAGCCTGCACCTCGAGAGACCCACAAAGGCTTTAAAAAAAAAAAGGCATTACAACTTCCCAAGGCATTACAACTTTTAACCACCGGGACCATGTCTCAACAAACCTATCCTTTGTGCATTTCCTAGCTCCGTAACTTCTCATCCGACTAAATCCACACCTGCGCTTCTAACTTAAAATGTCTTAAACTTCCCACATGCAGGACAACACTATGAAGGGTTAAAAAACTTCACTTTGTTTGAAAAAGTGGGTGGAGCTAAAACAAACAGGCAGCTCCACAACCTTTCCAAACAGGTTTCCAGACACAAGGAAGAAACACAGAAGCACTCTCATTCAAAGACAAGACATTCACGCACTCTCATTCAAAGACAAGACATTCACAAAAGTCTCTCTCCATTCAATAAAGTTTTTTTTTTTTGCTAGCTTTATTTTTTTTTGAATCCATAAGTCACTATCAGGTTCTCTTTTTTTTTACATTTGATTTACTTCCTCTGTTAATTTTACATGGGCTTGAAGAATCGGAACCCAGGCCTTTTCTATTACTTTCCTTTTTTTTTCTCTTCTACCTGGATCTCTGTTTATAAGACACTCCTCTAGACATGTTGTTCTCTCTAAATTAAATGAACCATCGGGTGGAAATGGCCTGTTTTCACCCTTAGTCCACTTTACTGGTTTTTGTTTCTTTGGTCAATTGAAGACTGACCACAATTCTGGAGCATGACATAGGCTGGTGTGCCTTTTGTGGTATTTCAACTTGGTCCGGCACCTATTCTGGATGATTAAGATTTTCCACAGTTTCTGATCTCACAATCCTTTCAGCCAACCGAGTTCTCTACGCCCACTTCTCCTGGCCGTTACGTGTCCTGAAAAGGCTCTTAATTCGGGCTCAGTCTGGGTGTGTGAGATATGTTGGCACGAACCAACCGTAGTTGATCAATCAGTTACTGTTTCTTTTCTTAATCAATCCTTGTGTTTTTTTTTCCCGAATCACAATTTTCCCTAGTGACTCTTCCCGTTTCTCTAATGGCAATGACTCACAAAGGTATTGCACACAACAGTATAACAAGGACAACAAACAATATTCTCAGTCTGCGTTGTACGCCACTACAGACCGAGTCCTTAACTTATCCTAATAAAAAAACTGATAAAACTTATGGTTCCATACCCAAACTCTTATAACATAAGAACCTTTGATCGATTGCGCTTTCTTTTTTTTTTTCTGTACTCTTATCACATAAGAAACCCTTCCGAATTAAAAACAATAAAAATCTTATCACATAAGAACCTTCGATCGATTAGCGCTTTCTTTTTTTTTACTCTTATCACATAAGAACCCCTTCCGAATTAAAAACAATAAAAATCTTATCACATAAGAACCTGGAACCCTTTTCGATCGACTAGCGCTCCCTTACCTACTGAAACCTTCCCCGGGCTGTTTCAAGATTTTTCCAGAACCTGTTCTCTTCTGCTGGCGAGCTGAGAAAGAAATGGTTATAAAAAAATACCTTTAGCTTTTAAATGCCGAGTCTTGTAGATTGCAGTACCTCCCCTGTGGACAACAGATTACATATGCGATTCAACAGTGAAGAAACCTCTTGTGAGCAAAAGGCTCACCTTGTTTGGCCACTGAAGCCTTTCACTGGAGAGGCACTATGCCTGTATCCGTTTTACTCCCAGGACAGAGAGTATGCATCTCGGTGGAACCTCCAAGAAGTAACTGTTGAAATCTCGACCTCCGAAAAGAATGACTCCGACACTTACAGCTCCGGCAGAAGTTTATTTAATTCGCTTGCTAGCAAGGGGTAGGTCACACTCAGGGCTAAGTGAACACCTCCGAAATGGTTCAGTTTAACAAGATATTTATACAGTAAAACCCAAGTTATGGCCTCTCCCTGTGTATTGCTCTGTCTCACAGTCAGTGAATACAGATAAAGAGTTAATTACTATATCCTGGTCCTGACATGGTATCCAGATATTTCCTTTTGTCAGGGTTATCAGTTGGCCAGCCGGCCATTACTCCATGAGTCATAGGTAATGGGCTATCACCTGTCTTGTATTGTGTCAGGATAGTTCAATTTCCTGGTCAGTTTATCTGTTTGCATCAAATGGATGAGGTCTCTGCAAGAGATAATGGCTAGAAGATAAGGGTGGGGTGACATGGAACTGGTGTCGTGTAGACAATAGGAGAGCACCATGGGGGGGTACTTGTCTCAGCATGACTTGTCTCCTAGCTGTCTGATGGCCATCAGCCATCTCAAACCAGGTTTAGCTGTTTATGCAAGCTGACTGCTAAAATGCAGAAAGTTCTGGAAAGACCAGGACTCCATTTTGATATATATATATTGCAAGGGGCACACAAATACCGTATGGTATCAGCTTAGATAAAAATACATTTCCACAACATCCACGGTAGAAAGTCTATGGGCAATGTTCGCCGCCCATGGTCTACCGGACATCTTGGTCAGTGACAATGGCCCGTGCTTTACAAGCATTGAATTCCAGGACTTCATGGCAGGCAATGGAATTAACCATGTCAGAACGGCACCGTTCAAGCCGGCCTCAAATGGCCAGGCAGAACTAGCAGTGCAGATAATCAAACAGGGGATGCTCAGAATCCAAGGGGGTTCCCTACAAAGCCGCTTATCACGCCTCCTGTTGGCCAATAGATCCCAACCACACTCGCTCACAGGGGTTCCACCCACAGAGCTGCTAATGAAAAGGACGCTCAAAACCAGATTATCCCTCATACACCCTACTATGAAAGAAATTGTCGAGAGCAGGCGCCGGTCACAATGTGACTACCATGACGGGAATGCGAGGGCGCGATGTATTGATGTCAATGACCCTGTCTTTGTCCTCAACTACGCTGCAGGGCCCAAATGGCTCGCAGGCACTGTGGTTGCCAAAGAGGGGAATAGGATTCTGGTCGTTAAACTTACCAATGGTCAAATCTGCCGCAAACACGTGGATCAAACAAAAAGAAGATTCAGCAACCCCATAGAAGGAGCAGAGGAAGAACACGATGTAGAGTTCACTCCACCACAGGTGACCGAACACCGGAACCAAGTGGTGGAGAACCCAGTCACTGTTGGCAGTCCGGACAGGCCTGAGGCACTGCAAACAGCAGACACTCAGGCCAGCGCCCAACAACCGGAGCCCCAACTCAGGCGCTCTACAAGAGAGCGTAAACCACCAGAGAGACTCAACCTGTGATCCCAATAAGACTTTGGGGCGGGAGGTGATGTCATGTATTCAACTGTCATTGTAATCCAAGTATAAACTGACCTAAGTTGTACACTGTGAGAACATTGACCACTAGATGATGAACTTGTGGGAGACACTCCTAACCTGGACTTTCAGGTATAAAAGGGGAAGCTCCACCCACCTTCATCACTTCAGTGCTGGAATAAAGGTTGCTGGTCACAGAGTGACCTGCTCGCAAGTATGGGCCTCATGTGCATTTGTACTGTACAGTAAGGACATATCAGGCGCTCCATAGACCCTCGCATTTGACAGTATCGAAGAAGGCCATGTATAAGGGCTGGCGCTGCTCCCTGCATTTTTCCTGCAGCTGTCACGCTGAAAAAAATCATGTCCATTGTGCCCCGTAGGGGACGAAATCCACACCTCGAGTCTCGTCGCCGAGAGCATGCAGAAACCAAGCGCAGGCAGCGGAAGGAGCGTGTGGCAAACCTGTCCCACCCTCCCTGACCCTCAACGACTATCTATCCCAGTTGTGACAGGGACTGTGGCTCTCGTATTGGACTGTTCAGCCACCTAAGGACTCATTTTAAGAGTGGAAGCAAGTCTTCCTCGACTCCGAGGGATCGCCTATGATGATGATGGTAAAACTCAATTTTTACTTCAGGAATTCCCTCCACAAACCTCTTTGCCTCTCCTCCTTTCAGACTCGGCTTGAAACCTCTCTCTTTGACCAAGCGTTTGGTCACCTGTCCTCATGTCTCTGGGGTGATGGGTGAACCGGATTGAGAGCAGCAATTGTGTGTACAGTGAAAGAAAGATCTTGCATTTCTATCGCGCCTATTAACCCCCGGAGTTCTCAAACTCTTTCCGGCCAATGAATTACTATATTCCCAACTGGATAGTCAGGCATTAGATAGGCAGACACTGCCAGAAACTGTGCAGTGCAGCACTGTGGGACACTAGCTCAGATTACCACAAGAGGGAGCTCTGAGATAAAGCACGCAGGGGACAAGTGAAGGGAATGGAACGGAATAAATCCCGGAGAAGGAGAGGCAGCAAAGGGCAGCAGTGGGACGGAATCCAGGGCCGGGTAGGATGACCAGCAGAAACCAGCAGATCGCAGCTAACCCAGTAGAGAGCGAACCATTCCCAGCACAGGAGCAGAAACCTGAAAACACAGCAGCAGGCTAGATACTGCAACAACAACTTGCATTTATATAGCACCTTCAACGTAGTGAAATGTCCCAAGGCGCTTCACAGGAGTAGTGTGAGATTTAAAAAATTGACACCATGCCGCATAAGGAGAAATTAGCGCAGGTGACCAAAAGCTGGGTCACAGAGGTAGGTTTGAAGGAGCCTTTTGAAGGAGGAAAGAGAGGTAGAGAGGTTTAGGGAGGGAGTTCCAGAGCTTGGGGCCCAGGCAACAGAAGGCACGGCCACCGATGGTTGAGCGATTATAATCAGGGATGCTCAGGAGGGCAGAATTAGAGGAACGCAGACATCTCGGGGGGTTGTGGGGCTGGAGGAGATTACAGAGATAGGGAGGGGGCGAGGGCCATGGAGGGATTTGAAAACAAGCTTGAGAATTTTGAAATCGAGGCGTTGCTTAACCGGGAGCCAATGTAGGCCAGCGATGGGTGAACGGGACTTAGTGCGAGTTTGGACACGGGTTTCAAATCAGTAAAACATCTCGAGGCGCTTCACAGGAACGTAAATCCCCCGAAAATTGACACCGAGCCAAAGAAGGAGACCTTAGGACAGGTGACCAAACACTTGGTCAAAGAAGTCGGCTTTAAGCGGCGTCTTAATGGAGCAGAGGGAGGTGAGGAGGCGAAGAGGTGTGGGGAGGAAATCCCAGAGCTTCGGGTCTTGACAACTGAAGGTACGGCCACCAATGGTGGAGTGAAGGAAATAGGGGATGGACAAGAGGTCAGAGTTAGAGAAACGCAAAGAACTTGGAGGGTTGTGGGGCTGGAGGGGGTTACAGAGAACGGGAGGGGACCAGGCTCATGGAGAGATTTGACCGGTCAGCCTGACATCGGTGGTGAGGAAAATGTTGGAATCAATTATTAAAGATGAAATCGCAGCGCATTTGGAAAGCAGTGACAGGATCGGTACAAGTCGGCATGGATTTATGAAAGGGAAATCATGCTTGACAAATCTTCTAGAGTTTTTTGAGGATGTAACTAGTAGAGTGGACAAGGGAGAACCAGTGGATGTGGTGTATTTGGACTTTCAAAAGGCTTTTGACAAGGTCCCATACAAGAGATTAGTGTGCAAAATTAAAGCACATGGTATTGGGGGTAATGTATTGACGTGGATAGAGAACTGGTTGGCAGATAGGAAACAAAGAGTAGGAATAAACGGGTCCTTTTCAGAATGGCAGGCAGTGACCAGTGGAGTACCGCAAGGTACAGTGCTGGGACCCCAGCTGTTTACAATATACATTAATGATTTAGACGAAGGAATTGAATGTAATATCTCCAAGTTTGCAGATGACACTAAGCTGGGTGGCAGTGTGAGCTGTGAGGAGGATGCGAAGTGGCTGCAGGGTGACTTGGACAGGTTAGGTGAGTGGGCAAATACATGGGATGTAAGGGGGTGGACCAGGGGGTCAGGTTCATCTCTGACCTACTTGAGCGGTTTGAATCGCTCCCACTCCCTTGGGTTCTAGACTCTGGGTTTATTTGGGGGGTGTGATAAAGTGCAAAGGACAACTGGTTTGATGCAAAAGAACTTTGATTTTTTTGTAGACAAGAAAATACAATGTCAAACTTATAATCACTCTAATAAAGAACAATACATTGCACATTCAAAGGGGGTTGCAGCAAAAATTACACCTCCCACCTCCCAATACCTAATCCCAGCTAGGTTAGACTCCAGGGCAGGCAGGGACTATGCTTACCAATCCTTTCTGGTCAGTTAGCGGTAGTTCGCGATTTCGGGGTTCGTTGAATTCTGTAGGTTCTGCTTGCCGTACCCCGAACGTCGGAGAAGACTTCTTGCTGCGCAATCTCCAGTTGGGTTGAGTCCGCTGATGCGATAAGGCGCATTTTGGATCTATGGGGTAAGTACCCGGTTTCCTTCGGTAGAAATAGGTTCAAAGTCTCTTTAGGTGATGTTTTCACCTGTTTGTAGTCAAGGCTTAGACTGTAGAGTGGAAACTTCTGATCCTTCGGTTTCTTTCTGTTGGAGTTTTGTTTTGAGTTTGGTCGATCGCGGTGGTTTTTCGTTGGTACCACGTTGGCTGTGGTCGGTTGCTGCCGCGATGGTGATGTTCTTCCTTCCTTCAGGACTCCAGCACTTCGAGGCTGGAGAAGTTAGTTTACAACTGTCGTATTGGTTTCTCTCCCTTCTTCATGACATCAGCATAGTATGGCATACCTTCGGTTGTATGGCCAAGTGTGTCCAACCCTCTGTTAAAACAGGGGGTCGGTTATACGGTTTGAGTTGTCCTAATCGTTGCGCCAAATCAGTCCAGAATTCTTTGTTTAAATTTGGCGGGTTTGACTTTTCTTTGTAATATTTTGGCGGGCTCGTTAAAAGTTAATATGTCTTGGGTGGGTTGCATTTCTAAATCTGTTTCCTGATGGAAATATTAGCTTGGCAATGTCTTTTTGTGCTTGGTTTTTTCGCATATAGGCTGTAGTGGGCCCTTTGTTCCTATTCGTGTTGAAGATGGCTTTTCTCAGTTTAGTTTGATGGCTGGCCATCTCTGAGTTAATGTTGTAATGTAAATGTCTCTTGTGGAGAAGGGTTTTCGAATGTCCATTCCTCCAGACAATTTACCTTAGTCCCAACACCCAGACAGTTCCAATAATCAAGTGGGCTTCTTTAGTTCCTTAGGCCCGCCTACAGACTTGAATTTGTTTTGTAAAAGTCCAAAATTCGATTAAAGTTTATAGTTTCTTCCATAAGCACTTTAGGATTTCAAACTTTCCGGTAGATAGTCACAAATTATATTTCCTTTTCAATGAGCCCAAACACTGGGCGGGGGGGGGGCGGGAGTTCCCGTGAATTTTGGCCTTTCGGTTCCCCCTGTTGACACTCTTGAGTGTCAAACCAGGTAAGCAAAATTCCTGATCCCGAGAGTTAACCTTCCCTGCATTTATACTAGCTAAACATTAACGTGCCTCCCCCATTAAAATGCTATGCAATTTACAGGCGAATACAATCACTGCAATTCGGTTACAGCATAGAGGGGGTATGATGCCTCTTCTTTACTCGTTCTTCACAGTAAGATAACGGTATACAGTCAAACACATTCTAAGTTCAGTAAAAATAAAGGTACATAGTCAAACAGATTTTAAGTAACACCCTTACAACACTTGATATTTGCGGTTTACACAAATTAAACATGGTAGTATGGTGTCACCCCTCCCTGCGCGATTCCCAAGTTCGGCCAAGGAGCATACAGCACCCTTTGGTGCCTGACCTGACGGCCTCTGCATTTCACTCGGCAAGTGAGACACCATAAGTAAAGAATAATCGCGAGTTGACAAATCACTAAAGTGTGGGAAGCAATTCGGATCCAGACTGGGACCTCTATATTCCTGAAAAGGTCCCACCAAGGCGGAATGGTGATCTCGAGAATCTTTTTCCCTATCTCAATTGTTTTCTGTTCTAGAGTGTAGAAGTGTTTTTGTGAGATAATTACAGCTTTTAGCAGAGCGGTAAGATGTTCGGGTAGAG
This sequence comes from Pristiophorus japonicus, assembly GCF_044704955.1. Taxonomy (NCBI): domain Eukaryota; kingdom Metazoa; phylum Chordata; class Chondrichthyes; family Pristiophoridae; genus Pristiophorus; species Pristiophorus japonicus. The sequence continues at coordinate 10,822,744 of NC_092002.1, forward strand.
GGGGAATTGCGTAGCCAAAATGTCCAACATAATCCTGCAGGTTTGTAATGTTTTCCTTCACAGTGAGGTGGACAGTGGAGGGTTCAGGAATGGGGACAATCCGTTCCTGGGCCACTTGAACTGATGCCTCAGGTTTGAAGCAGAAACTGCTGTCACTGACCGGACACCAGAAGTGTCCATGTTGGTAGTGGGGCACACTGGTGGTGACACAATATGTCCCACCCCCTATGTGTGCTACCTGTGGAGGGACATGGTCTTTTGCCATTACCTCCATGGTACAGTTAATAGGCTGTGCACCAACAGCTTTAAACCCACACTGTGACTTCGAATGGCCACTCAAGTACCGGGGACACAGTATTACGTGTGCACCCCAGCTCCTGCACCCGGAGAGGTCAGTACCCGTTACAGCGTGTTCCCACTTTATGACATAGGGTGGGACTGCTGCGAAATGAATGTGTGCACCCCCCTGAATAACTCCAACGTTCTCCACCCGGTATACTGGTGTGGGTCGGGCTGTCCCACCCATGACCTGTATCCTTAATACTATCCCCATAATGGTGTGGTTAGATTTCCCACAGTCTACTGGGAGAGGGTAGGCGGAGCTGGCACGGGCTTCGTGAATTGCTGTACGGGTGGAGAGCTGCGAGGTGCTTGTTCCTGATCCAAGAGGGGACTACACCTTGTTTTAAATCCTCCAGGTTGTTGCGGCCCTCGCCCAACAACCATGTCCCATATAGTACGCACACCTCGTTCTGTGCAGCCTGGTCCGAAGCGTTTCTAGCCTCCTGTAAAAGTGCATTTACTGTCTGTACATGTTTTTCCAGCTCAGCCACTATTTCTTTGAAATGGACAGTCATAGTCTGGTCCTCGTGTAGTTCTGAACCTACTACGGCATTGTCTTGTTTCAGGATTTTCCTCAATTGATTCTTTAAACCGTTTATCTGTGTTTGCAGTTCTATGTCATCGAGGCTATTTATTGCAGAGGATCCTATATTGTAGGCAGTAAAAACGTTGTTTATGATTCCCCTTCTAGGTCTCCCCGAGCCCATGGGGTCCCTAGCGTTTAGGGTGTATAGGTCTGCTTTGTCTACATTTCCAAAGTCGAACATAACATTTCTTGAACACGTCTCTAAGTAGGGCCTGGTATAGCAGCTCTGTTTCCTTCGGGCACAATGCAGGTAAGTGTACCTCGGTAAGGTTTAAAATTACTGAAGCTAATGTACCACCTGGTATAACACCTTTTCGGTCGGTATCAATACTAATCCGTTCCCAGGTCCCTTGGTGGTGGGAGGACACCTTTCTATTACTGTGCGTATTGGCGGGGTTGTGGGCAGGGGTTTCTTAATGTGTATTCTTAGTTCGGTGGTGTTAATTAGGAGTGGGGAGTGTGGGACCCCACACCCGTGTAGGCTAGAATCCCACCCCATCCCTTCCCCTTCATCTTGCCATTGCCTGGCGAAGGCGATCGATATGCCTGCGGGACAAATATTCTCTGATCCCCACATGCAAACGTAAATTCTTTGCTCGGATTCCCACCATTTGTCCCAACACACTTTTACTCCTCCCCGTGTCCCCATGATGGTGCGGTACGTATCATTACCCAGTCTTTCCCAGTCCGACTCCTGGTCCCATGCGTCCTTGCTGAGTTTTCTGAGCCACCACCATCTTCCCAGGGTAATGTTTCCTTTACAAGTCAAACACACACGCTTTCCCTCTGTAACACTGACTCGGGCAGCGATGATCCGTATCCGGGGGCATGGAACTGAGGCCTCCCCGTAGGTAAAACCTTCCTGGCTGGAGTAGCGGGTAGAATTAGATCCCAGCCACCCTGGCCTTCTTCCCTCGAGGGCGTAAACGGAGAGTTCTTCCATGTCTCGGGGGCCACCCCTGGCGGTTACGATCGGTACTCTCCCTCCTGAACACTCATAAATGAGGGATTCTTCCACATCTCCTCGGTCGCTGCTACTCATCCTTATCAGGGCAAGCAGGAACAGGACCCTTCTCATGTTGTTCTCTTTCCTGTAGGGGCACATAAAACAGATTGTCTAGCCCTGAGAAAGTTCTCTGGCTTGACAAAGGTGACCAAGTTCCAAATTGAGCTCTCTTCCTTACAGACATAGAAGAGTCTGGAATTACTGGCTGTCTTATTCGGTTCTTTGAGGACTGATGCCTGCTTCTAACTTCTATCTCACAGCCGTTTTGCTTGTTATCTCACCGGTGCTTCCTTTAATAGTTATACCGGTAGATTCTTCTTACTCCCGGCTATTACCTGGCCTGTGCCTCCTTTAACAGCTGCACAGTTAGATTCTTTTCCTTACCCCAGTTAACTAATACATATATACTTACCATTATCCAGATAATCTTACACTACTCTAAATTACTCACTAAACATTCTTAAACTTATATTGTACTATATATGTACATCTGCCACCCATCTGCAAGTGGCCAGGTTAATTCCTGCCACCTTTCTTTCTTCTTTTGCCTCTGGGTGTCCAGCGGGGCTGGTAGTAAGTCGGCCTGCACCACAGGACCCGACGTGTTCTGACCGGACGTGGGCCTGAGTCCCACACTATCGGGGGGACGTCCCCTCCGATGCTTTTCGAATATCCATTCCTCCAGACAATTTACTTTAGTCCCAACACCCAGACAGTTCCAATCATCAAGTGGGCTCCTTTAGTTCCTTAGGCCCGCCCAAAGGCTTGAATTTGTTTTGTAAAAGTCCAAAATTCGAGTAAAGTTCGTAGTTTCTTCCATAAGCACTTTAGGATTTCAAACTTTCCGGTAGATAGTCCCAAATTAAATTTCCTTTCCAATGAGCCCAAACACTGGCGGGTGGGGGGAGCGGGGAGTTCCCTTGAATTCTGACCTTTCAGGCAGACGCAGTATAATGTGGATAAATGTGAGGTTATCCATTTTGGGGGTAAAAACAGGAAGGCAGAATATTATCTGAATGGTGACAGATTAAGAAAAGGGGAGGTGCAACGAGACCTGGATGTCATGGTACATCAGTTATTGAAGGTTAGCATGCAGGTACAGCAGGCGGTGAAGAAGGCAAATGGCAAGTTGGCCTTCATAGTGAGAGGATTTGAGTATCGGAGCAGGGAGGTCTTACTGCAGTTGTACAGGGCCTTGGTGAGGCCCCACCTGGAGTATTGTGTACAGTTTTGGTCTTCTAATCTGAAGAAGGACATTCTTGCTATTGAAGGAGTGCAGCGACGGTTCACCAGACTGATTCCCGGGATGACAGGACTGACATATGAAGAAAGACTGGATCGACTGGGCTTATATTCACTGGAATTTAGAAGAATGAGAGGGGATCTCATAGAAACATATAAAATTCTGACGGGGCAGGACAGGTTAGATGCAGGAAGAATGTTCCCGATGTTGGGGAAGTCCAGAACCAGGGGACACTGTCTAAGGATAAGGGGTAAGCCATTTAGGACCGAGATGAGGAGAAACTTCTTCACTCAGAGAGTTGTGAGCATGTGGAATTCTCTATCACAGAAAGTTGTTGAGGCCAGTTCGTTAGATATATTCAAAAGGGAGTTAGATGTGGCCCTTATGGCTAAAGGGATCAAGGGGTATGGCGAGAAAGCAGGAATGGGGTACAGAAGTGCATGATCAGCCATGATCATATTGAATGGTGGTGCAGGCTCGAAGGGCCGAATGGCCTACTCCTGCACCTATTTTCTATGTTTCTATGTTTCTAAGACGAGGGTGAAAAGTTTGACATCGACGCATTGCTGGACCGGGAGCTAATGTAGGTCGGCGAGCACAGGGGGTGATAGGTGAATGGGACTTGGTACGAGTTAGGCAGCAGAGTTTCAGAAGAGCTCAAATGAATGGAGGGCGGAAGATGAGAGAATGGGTCAGGAGCACATTGGAGTGGCTGTTCAGAGGAAGGTATTTACTATATAGAGTCGAGATGACCCAGCAGAGAATAATCTCTGTGGTGTCCATCCTGGAGATGCATTGCTCACCCAACCACTTCATCATCTCCAAGAAGTTGGGATTGCATTTGTGATGGCCCAGAAATCCCGGTTTCTCCTTCCCGCGGACGTTCGACTGGATTCTGGAAAAAAGATGACCGGTTGCAAGTTCCCGGTCCAGAAGTCTCTCCTGACTGTGCGTCGCAGCGCGTGCACGTTAGGATGTGTGCAGGGCTGGAGCTGCAGTCACATGGCTCTGGGCAGCCAATCAGGTATTGTATATTCTCATTCATAGTAATAGGAGTTTCGTAAGTCCGAAACTCCCATTACTATGAATGAGAAACACCCCCAAACACCTCATAAAACATTTAAAAAAACACCTCACATAAATACACTATAGAAATTAAAGTTGACAGAAATGTTTTTGGAAAAGAAATATTTGCCAATTTGTTTTTAAAAAAAGTTTTAATTATGGTTTAAAATAAAATTACCTGAGTGGGCAGGGTTTTTAACATAAATATGTATTTTTAAATGTTATTTTAATACGTTTTTGATACTTTTTTTAACTCTTCACTGGTAAGAGTAGGCTATGTGCCCGCTTTTACCAGGCGCAAGAGTTTTAAGGACATTCGCTGGGCAAGAGATGGGCAAGTGACCCAATCTGTGCCCTGGAAATGTCCTTTTCCCCGAGATGAGGGGCATCTGGGAAGCCAGAAACTTGACAGATCGGATAAGCCGGTTTTCAGCTTTTTTACCGATGCCTTCCCGGATCCGTAGAAATTCCGTCAGGAGAGGTTTCGATTTCTGGGCCTATATATATATATATATCGAGATAGTTCCATCCAGTGGCCCTACTGGGGCACTGCAGCCATCGCTGTTTACAACAATAAAGTGGGGAAAAGTCACGTGACTGGCATCCTGAAGTTATCAGCCATTTTACAGCCTGTGTGTGTTTGTGAGATCGTACCGAAAACGTAAAGACATTTGGGACGAAAGTTTAGTTTCACAGAAGCATAGCCAACAAAATAATTTCCGTCCTTGCTTTCATCCCAGTTTAGCGCAGAACCAGCAACTTATCAATGACAGGCCAGCACCCGTGGACATTTGATCAGTTGGCCTTCATGTCTGGCCTGCTCTGATAACGGTTATCCCTTCCTGTGTATTTTGGAAATGTCGGCCGGTAATTTATTCATATCAAACAGGCTTGTTCTGTCGCTCTAGTAAGCAGAGTTCCTTTGGAATTGATCGGGCTGTAAAACCTGATGACGGAAAATAGGGCCCAAGTTTAATCCGCAGAAGGGGTTGTCATATGAGGGAAGGTGGAGCAGGTTGGACCTGTACTCAGTTGAAGTTTAGAAGAATGAGAGGTGATTTTATTGAAACTTATAACATTCTGAGGGGGTTCGGCAGGGTAGATGCAGAGAGGATGTTTCCCCCTCATGGGGGAACCTAGAACTAGGGGGCATAGTTTCAGAATAAGGGGTCACCCATTTAAGACAGAGATGAGGAGGAATTTCTTCTCTCAGAGGGTCGAGAATCTTTGGAATTCTCTGCCCCAGAGAGCTGTGGAGGCTGGGTCATTGAATATATTTAAGGTGGAGATAGACAAGATTTTTGAGCGATAAGGGAGTGAAAGGTTATGGGGAGCGGGCAGGGAAGTGGAGTTGAGGCCAAGACCAGATCAGCCATGATCTTATTGAATGGCGAAGCAGGCTAAAGGGGCCAAATGGCCTACTCCTGCTCCTTTTTCTTACGTTCTTATGTTCTAATACAACATAGGCAGCTCCGTAATCCACCAGAGCACAGCTAATGATGGACCAGCCAGTGTGGTTCAGTGGTGGGATCTGGAGAGAGAGTCTTGGCACAAAGGGGTAGGATTTTCTCGTTCGATGATGTAATGTATTTGCTTCCTGGGTTCTTTGCTTAAGAATTCATAGCAACACATTGCTATTAAGAACTAGTTGGTTTATTGGCAAAGATTTAACAATCACACGACACATTACGGTTCATCCACCAGGCTCACAACCACCTGCCTCACCGTGGATAATCTCGACCCAACTGGCTGGGGTTTTATTGAGTCTTGTGAACATCACGTGACTGGCCAAGCCACTCACAATGCAACAGCTCTACAA